>NC_132991.1:22765000-22855000 GCF_048564905.1 Vicugna pacos
CATTAGAAGTGATACAATCAGCCCAGGCCCCATTAAGCCATCAGTGTCCACCTGTGATAAAGATGGCCATTTGTTTTCTTAAAGCCCACTTAATGTCTGCTTAACTCAATTTGTCAGGAAATGTAGAACAATTTCCTCACAGCCTGAAATTTGGTAGTGGTTCAAAGTCAAAAGGCCAGGTCTAGTCCTATTCAAATGATATAATAAACAGTCTTCAAATCGAAATCTCCCTTGAGGAACTGATGTTTACTTAAAAAAAATTATGTTAGCCAGAAAAGAATAACATTTGCATCCTTTATTGTTTTCTTTTTTATTATTTCTAAAGTCCTAGATGTCCACCGGTGAAAAGGGCCGTTGCTTGATTATATGAGAAAATAACTTCATTCTCTTTTTAAATTCAGCCAGAAATTGGTTTTAGAAAGAACAGAAGAGCCTTTGCAAAGCATCAGTCCCTTACTATAGTAATCACTTCCAACTTCTTTTAGGAATCCCATTGTAATATGTGCAAATATACTTTTTAGCTTAATTCTGTTTAAAATATTCTCCATATTGCTTATATTTCTAGCTATTTGTTGAAGGCTGCTATTGCCTTTTTGTATACCTTAAAAGAGATAACTAAATGATTTCTCTGGAGAATAATTTATTGTGCAAATGATATTAATCAAATATAAGGGCTGACTTTGCCACTTTTAAACACATGGTCAAATACCTAATGCTTAAATATATCTGATCATCTGGAGAACAGAAAGGAATCAGAAGACATTTCTAAGATTAACCAACAGGGGGCTCTCTTAAATATCCCAGATATACTGACTTCTACCTCTCCAAATGAGTTGTCCATTCAAATCTAACCCTAATTTTGAAAAGAATTTAAATCAAAATTTTCATTTTTATTTGTCCAACAACTTCTGCATTCAGAATATTTAATTTTTGGTTCCTTGTGTTTCTGCTTGCTTGGTAGAACTAGAAGCTAACTACTGATGCCAACTCTAAGAAATAATTTCTCAGCTCACAATGCATGGAAGGCAAACTGAGGAAATGTGTCAGCTCTCTGGATGATTTGATCAACATATATTAATTGGGCACCTAATACATACAGAAAATTTGAGACAAAAATAAAGTTTAAGGGTTTAAATTAGCTGGATACGACCTCACCTCTTGACTTTTTGCTACAAGTAGAGAACGCTTTAACGAATATAGTTTCCAAAAGAGTAGGGAAATTGATGTGACTTAAGGGGATCGGTATGGGAATACGTATTTTTTTCAATATAAGCTCTAAAAAAAAAAACATAAGCTCCATAGCAGCCTATTTTTTTGATTTAGAAATATCACCATTAAGTCTCATCCTTGAACTAGTTTTGCACTGGTATGTTTTATTCCCCACGCTTCAGAGGTTCAGTCCAAGAGGCAATATAATTCCCTAAGAAAAGATCTGATTGAAGAAGAATCAGAAATTAGAATATGGAACTAGAATATATTTACATACATGGCACTGAAGGCTCCTTGGTCTTTCTTCAGGTTGCAAATACATAGTTCCATGGCATTTTATATCCTCTGTACTCTCCCTGCAACTACCTTGCACCCAGTATTTTCACCCATGAAAAGAAAGTATCAGACTCCAACCTTGCTTTCTTGAATCTGCAATACAGTCACTAAATAAAAGATTAACTACAGCAGAAATACCTAGGGGAAAGTCTAGTATGTTACTTTCCTAGAAATGGTTTGATCTGTGAAAATAGTTCATTTTTCTGTGGCTTAGAACAACTGAAGGTTCTGTACCAAACACAGCGAATTATTTTTATTATCAAGATAACACATATGCATTATAGAAAATATGGAAAATGCATTTTAAAAATAGAAGAAAGTGATCTATACTCCTGTTAATCAAAGATAACTTATCATGGTTAATATTTTGTACCAGCCAGTCTTTTTAATTAGCAGCTTAGGAAAGCTATAATTATACATTATCTAAGCAATTGTACAAACTTACTGTAAGTTGTCTCTCTTAACAGATTGCAAAAATAATAAATATTTGTTGAAGCTAACTTGAACACAAAAAGAAAAAGGAAAAAATTAAAATCACTTCTAATTTCATCATCATATTTGGGAGATATTTCCTTTTAACCCGTTTGCTCTGCATTTTCCCCCTGGTTTATTTAATTTTAAAATATATGTAATGCAGGAAAATTTGTATATAATACTTGCTGTTGTTGGTTGTTCAGTCTTTAATTTTCCCACGACTCAGTTTTTTCAATACACTTATTATAGATTTAAAACATGTTTACTAACGATTCTTAGCCATGGGAGTAAATATTCTGCTATTCTCCAAAGCTTTGATTTTGGAGAGGGAAAGAGAAAAGGACTAACTGTCCAGTGCAATGTTCCCAATAATGGGGTTTGCTAGCAAATGCCAGACTGAGTAGCATCAGCCACTGTTCTAAGTGGTCATTAGAGCTTTCACCTGAGCTGTGAAGGGTGGACCACAAGGTTCTGAGAATGCAATGGAAGCCGGAGAGAAATAACCCAATGGGGCCTTTTGAGTTTGGGTTCTAAATAAGTAAAAAAAAAAAATACTTGGTTTTGTTTTTGTTTATAGTGTCACTATATTTTTTGGTTTTGATTCAATACTCAGTAGCCTTACCTAAGCCTTCAAGTAAACTCGTCAGGAAGTCAGTGCTATCATCAATCTTTGCATAGATGGGAATGTCTTTCTGTTATCCTAACACAAAACAAGACAATTGAAGTATGTACACAGTTTGAGGGCCACAGCTTTTCCCCCTGAACAATAGCTACTGCTTTGCTTTACTTCAGAATTCGGTGCAGTAAGTCTAAGGTGAACGCCTACGTGATGACCGACTTAGTTTTATTTCTGTCCTAATAATTGCAGGATAGTGCTTGATCTTCAGGATTCCAGAGTTTTGCCAGACTATATGAAAATACATCTACTTAATGATGCTTTCTTAGAACCCAGCTGTCGTTTTTAATACTGATTGCTTTCTTTTCACTCACAGTCATTTTCTTTCATTTTGTCCTGGATTATTGCGTACTTTTCAGATGTTCTGGTTTCTTCCTCAAGTATACGTACAAGTTTTCGATTATCTTTTAATTCTCTGATTTCCAACATGTCTTCTTCCTCATTTTTTTGTTTCCGTTTTCTGGGGAAGCTTCTCTAGTTTGTCATCCATATCACAGACCTAATTTTTCTACAGTGACAATTTGGCCTCTAATGTAAAAATTAATTTTGTGTTGCATTTTTGGTTTTCACACTCCTTCCTCACCATCTATCTCCTTATCTCACCCTACTATCTTTTCATCTTACCTGGTTCTCTGCTTATGGCTTGCTGATCCCTTTCTTTAGACTCCTTGATGTTCTGAGTTCTACTGAAGATGCTAAAGAGTTTCCTAATTGTCTCATGGTCTTTGTGAGAGTTCTGCATTTCGGAGGACTGTTCTCTTACCTGTACTGAGTTCTTTCAAAGGTCATGTGTTGTTGGAAATTTTGTTTTGTTTTCTTATCTCAAAAGGTGGAAATGCATCCAAAATTCTATGCATATTGCATATTGTCTTTTCCTCTGCTTTAGTTCTAGTCTAACCTTTGTCCTAGAGCATCACTCAAATGACAAATTAATAATCATAGCTCTTATATTAGTTCTTAACTAGCATATTTATTGTCTTATGGTTCTGCTATCCTGACAACAGATTTTTTCTTACACCAAGTTGCTTAACCCATTGGCATTCTAAAAGATGAAATACATACAGCATTAGAATTCCAAGACCATGTTCCTAATAGAATTTTGCCAGTCTCCACCCCTCCTGTGTTTCACATATGGGACTGCAATTCCTATGGTGATATGCGCCAGTATCAAAGGCTCCTTTCCGCCTTCCACTTTCAGTCTCCTCAGTTATTTTACGGAAGTTGTATGCAGGCAAAAAGGAAGTCTTCATCTATAGTTCGGAGGGGAGAGGACATGTGAGAAAGGAGAGGAGGGACTATTCACACTACTCAGCCGCATTAGCTGAGAAGGAAAGAAAGTGCTGCCTGGTCTTCTGAGCTGGCACAAACCTTCAGTCTTTGATTCTGAAATAAGACAGTCGAAAAAAGAAAGATAAGGATGATTCTATCTGCTTTCAGAAAGGCAAGCTCTCTAGTTTGATAGGTCATTAGCACAAGTGGTCCCACCCCTGGCATTTTCCAATTAAATTCAATCTATCTTAAAGGAAATTACTCAACTTTTGGTCGCCACGTTGCCTGTCAATCTCTGTATATTTTAAGAATTCTAGTCTTTTTTCTTTTTCTTCAAGCATATTTAGTGACAAGTTCCAAGAGGTGGTTAGGTGTTGCCAACCAGATGCCATTTTAAAACCAGAAGTCAAGATTTGCATCAAGGACATCACGTTGAAAGTTTGCATTCAAATTCTCCCTTGGGGCGTGACCTCCGCTATGACTTCTTCTTTACATTTGCGTCTTTACCTGGAAATGGTTACAGACCTGAGAGAAGGAGATTTATTTTTAGTCTTGCCATTTGCAAGGCCCTTTAAGCTTAGAGAAGATGCTTAGAATCACAAAATGTAAATCATTTATCATAACGATAGATTTTAAAATGTTATTTTTTTTCCATTTGGGGGATTTTTTTCATTGTCTAACCACACCTTAGTTCTTTATTAAAAAAATTTTTGGACTTTACGCCGTAGGAAAAAAGTTTCTATTGGCTTGAATTGCGGGTAAGGAGGTGTGCGAATGGCCTCAAGTTATACATTTGCCGAGGAAATATCATCCAGATGCTCGAGTCGGCCTTTTCTTGGCAGACAACTAAGAACCACACTGAAACAGAGTCTAAAATCTTGAACAAAAGAATTCCATAATCTCTTACCTTTGGGATGGGCATTAATTAAAAGAAGCAGTGACATCCCTTGTGATCAGAGTTTAACTACTATTAATCAGAGTTCGCCACACAATTAACACTTTGAACTGATCAGCAAACAGAAATCATAGCAAGAAATTGGAGGTTAAAATAGTAAATGGACATATTCTCTTACCCAACCTATTGTCCCTCATCTTTTAAAAGAAAAAAAAAATTAAGCACTCCAGTCGTAACTAACTGGACAGATTTTGTTTTCGGTGAGGTGTTTGCCATTACATATTGCACATAATGTATAGCACTGTTAGGAGGAAAAAATTGGAGTCAAAGTGGCTGGAAAGTTAGGTCTGCTCTGTAGCACTGTGAGATTGTTGACATCTGCCGAGGTTGGAGCGCTCAGTAAGCAGGAAATGGGGTGTCACTCTGAGTGGTAGTTTACCATTATCCTGGCATCCTAATGAAGTGTCTGCAGTGCACAGAGCTTCTGGATGGCATCTTAACGCACGGCTAAGCAAAAGCACTTCTCTCCCTGTCACTGTCATCCATCTGCCTGCACCCTACTGTAGCCAATGGGATGGAACCATGCTACAATGTGCTATAAGCCATTTAGAGTTGCACATTGCATAATCAGTCCCATCAAATATGTAAAAAATGGCTATTATTGGTTATTTTCTTCAAACTCTGGCACCTGGAGTTTGGTCCATTAAAGTTAAACTTTTCCAAGTGCTGTTTATGCTATTAATTCCATATTCCCCCCACTATCTAAATGGGAATGAGTTGCATCCTCATTGTCTTAAGTCCTGTTAATGGCCTGAAAGAGTTGTATGAATATTCATTAAAAACTTCACTGTACATCACACTTGGTGAATTCATCAGTTTACAATATAATGGAATGGTCATTTTCTTTGAGACAACCCTTTTTAAGAAAAGGACAAAGAATAAATCAACTCAAATCACAGATTGGTTGTTTTCATCTTTGAGCACATTATTTATTTTGCAGTGATAGTTCGAGGTCTTTTGGTAGATTTTTTTTTTTTAAAGATACAGTGCATTTCACCAAGTACACTTGCAATTTAAAGCTAGTATTGTCAATGCTGGATGACTAAATTTGATGCTTTCACATTACCTCTGACAAAACTCACGTTCAATGGAGAAGAAGTTAACTGTTACTAGGTGGCCTAAGTACAGCAAGATGTGTGTCTGATCCTCCCAAAACTTCTCGATAGGTCAGGTATGATCCTCCAGACATGGCTGCAAAGTAGCGGGGCTCTCCTGGCAGGAACTGACCTGGTAAGATGGCCACAAAGTTGAGAAGGAGCTTTCCGTAACAGGCAGGGGCAACAAGAATCAGCTAAATTGAGGGGGTGGGGTGAGGTTAGATGAACAAGAGGGCATAACATAATTCGACTGCATCAGGAATTTTTTCACAGACATTAAAACTATGGTAAACATAACAGCAGGGAGGCTTGTACTGCAGCACAGTGGGGAGCTTAGCGCGTCTGCCCGCGCTGTGCCTGGCTCAACCACTGCTAGAAGTCTCCGACTTTCATTAGTGCTCAACAATTCACCCAGTTCCCCAGAAAAGGAGAAAAACTCAAGCAGCAAAGCCCCTGGCTAATTATTGTAAATGCTCCCAGGTTACAGTATTTGGGGGACAATAAGGCAGAATGATGTTAAACTGGAACAAAAGAGTCATTCTGAAATGAAAAAAGAATAAAAAGGCTTGTTTGTTGTTTGTTGGTTTGTTTGAAATCAGGGTAGTCTTTCAATGGGTAAGCCAGTGTATTGGAATATTAGACCATCTCTCTACAATGAAATTTTAGATGCCCTAGCCGGAGTGTGTGTGGCTCTTTTTGAGCAGAGAAAGTACAGGTTGGTTTCACAAATGATCATCTTCCACGCCTTCCCTGTCCCCAGATTTGTGCAAGTCCACCTCAAAAATCTCTGAAACAAAACCTATATGCTTGGGAAGAAATTTGTAATAATGCAAAATTAAAATGGAATTGGATGTAACAAGATAGGCAAACTATGGTACATCACTGCAAAATGCTGCACGTCAGGTTCAAGTTTTTATCCTCCCCCCCAAAGATTGGAATTATTTGAGAAAAATATTGGCCCTTTCAAAGGGATAGTGGTCTGCTATTGATGCTCATACAAATTTTAAATGGTAAAACTTTTAATGGAATGATAGGTGTTTATTTTTGCTAAATCCAGGCTTGGGAATCTGGTTTCTTCATTCATGTCCCCCAGCTGCTGTCAGCATTACAGCACAGCAGCTTTCCTTCATGTGCGGATATTTCTCCAGAACTCATTTGCAAAAGAGTCGAAGCAATATTAAACACCACATCCAAACCCCTTTTAAATACACAAAGAGATGGGAAAACACATCAGAACTAGACCACTGAGAAAATCCTCCTTTCAAATTTACTGTTTGCTTCACATGCTTGTATAAAATATCCCACAAAGTCCCGTTTGTGATCCATTTGAAACAATCTTGATTTGCTTAAATTGTCACATTCTTCTTGCACATTTCTTCCTAAATGCAAAAATGGCAAAGAATTCTCCTCCCTCTTCATTATAAAAGTGCAGAATTTCTGGTTTGTTTATTCCTAATGGAACACTTGAGAAAGAAGAAAATATATAAATATCTTCTTCAGAAGATTAGTTGTCTCAATCTTTTTAAAAGAGAATATTCGTTCATTTCTTCCCCATGGTAAACAATTTGGGCTTTTCATTGTAATTTTCCATTGTCAAATTAATGCATTTCGCTTTACTGTCTTGGTCCCATGGTTCTAAAATACCGTACCTTTTAATATCATTATTTCTTCTACTGATAATAATAATAATGTGTGTCATTTAGGACATAGATAGGGATAGAACCTAAGCATCATTTTAAACAAATTTGTCGGAGAAACCTTCTACTATATTGTAACTTACTGAAACAGAGTCTGAAAAAGCTCACAATTTAAAAAAATAAACTACAGTTTACTCGTTATGAGACACATTTCCAAGCTAAGTATTTCAGGCAAGAGAAGGTTTATGTATTTTCAGTATTTCAAATCAAGTAATAGAAATTTTGTCTAATCTACTGGTAAATATTCTATTGACAGGTTCAAGAACAGAGAAAATTCTGGCCCCCAAGACAGTGGTGAGAATAAGCATTAAAAAAAAAAAGTGGACAGTTTATCAACTTCAGTTTCTAAATTGTGCAGCTCTTGTATGGAATGCGGAGGAAAGTCCCTTAACTATGCTGAAAGTATGACCATATGTTTGCCTACCATGTATGCGGTTCTTCAAAAATTAGATTAAGTTTATTAATGAAAAAATGGCTAATAATTTCAAGAAACTGGAAAGAGAGAGAAAGAGAGAAAGAGAGAAAGGGAGAGGAAAGCAAGCTGTGGCAAAAAACCCGGGCTCAGCAGCTTTCTGGGGGAAATGGTGAAATGTGACTATGTGATTTATAATGAGAAAAGGTATCTACAACATACAATTTTCTACCTAGCTGCAAATAATAATTCATAGTGATGTCCCTTCCAGATAAAAGACCTTTGCTATGTAGGACCCATGTGGTAAAATGATCATGATAAATGTCAGACCAGTGCAGGTAACGGCTTTACAAACCATTAAGATTAGCTGGCTCTCTTTTCCGATGATAACAGTAACCATGCTGTGACTCTATGTGGTAATAATATCTCAGTCCTGATAAATGCCAGAGCTGGGCAGAGGTGTTTATCATTCCCAGTTCAGAAATGCTGACTAAAGTTACCACATGTTGCCTGTTTTTCTTCTCTTACAATAGTCTCACAATTAAAAAAAATTAAAAAGCTGAATCATACAATTATTTTATTCCCTATTTCTTAAAGGATTTTGGTGTTTGTGCTATTAACTCCCCCCTGCTCTCAGTGTCCCTGTGTGACCATGTCAAATGAACTGGCTGGAGAAAGAGTTCACCAGGCTAACTACTGTCTCCCCTTCAAAGGTCTTTTGTTCAAAATAAATAGTTATGGACAAAGTTGAATATGCTTCTTTAACATATATGTATTTTTTACCCAAAAGATAGGGGAAAATATTTCTTAGTTCACATTTTTCTTGATTATGTGACACATCCTAGTTGTTTTCAAGTGTGATTTTTAAAAATTCCCTATATATTTAATTTGTCTACCAATGGAAAGAAGCAGACACATATTAAAAACTTGAAATCTAGAAAAGTATTTGTAGGATTTCCATCCTCATGAAAGTATACAAAGATAATGCTTAATATAAATAGCTACTTGAATATTTGAAAAGAATTACAGGTTTATGGTTAGACAGATGTCAAATGACTCAAAATGATAAGCCTTAAAAAAAAAAAAGCTTGTAAAACCAGATATGTATGGGTAAATATAGTTTAAAGAAAGTTCTTACAGGAGAACTAAATAAACTAGTGGGCTTTATTTTTTCAGCACAGACTATCTGCTGAGGATGAATTAGTATCATTTGTAAGTTACAGAAATGTACTCAGCCACCATGACACTTCCAAAATTACTTTGAAAACAAGAAATTTTAGGGAGGACAATACAATCATGTTTTCTTGTGAAGACTGCTGCCATTACCTTACTTTTTGATTCAGACAGAGAGAGACATTGCTGAGAAACTGAGAAAGTTTGTTTTAAGAGAGTTTCAGGTTGGTGAATTTTAGAAAATGTTATTTATCATCCTAAAATTGATTGCATCAAAGCCATAATACAAGTTGTTAAAAGTTACTTAGAGCCTAAAACTTGAGTACTTTTTCCAAATTTGCCCTCAGTGGGAGATCAACACACCAGCAGTCCCTAGAATAACATAGATACATTTAGATGAAAAAGAAACTGTGATTTTTATTACTTTCTTGAATGTACTTGGTGATGTCCAAAGAAGTGAAGAATAATGATTAGAAGGTCTTCAGAAATTGATTAAATAAAATTTTACCTTTGTGATTTGGTATTAATTAGGTGTCAGGGCAGGTAGAATAATTCAAAAGAAAGTATACTTTTAATGGGAAGGGTACTTGTATATATTTAATAAGCCCTTACAATATGTGCAGTTATGTACATTGAAACATTTAATTCTATAAACAGTCCTATGAGATATGTGTTTTGTGTGTGTGTGTGTGTGTGTGTGTGTAAATAGGAACTGGAAGCATCAAGGGTTCAAGCAACTTGTCCCAAATCATACTGCAGAGCAAAAATTCTAACCTGGTTCTTTCAGACCCCTTCATGATTTACCACTTCTCTTAATTTGTAACAGGAGCTTAAAGCATATGTTTATTTGCATCCATTTGTAAGTCTGGAATTTGCAGCCCCCTCCCCCAGCAGTGTTTCTCTTTGAAGTAAATATAAAATTTTTAAAGAAATTAAGCAAGCTATTGTTGTCATGCCTTGATGATTCCTCAACACCCAACTCAAACTTCATAATTAAAAGGCACGTCCTCAAAGATTTGCATACAGTTGCAGGGCACACTAAACCAACAAAATGTTCTCTGAAGATAACCATTCCTCCTATCAGCCAGGACAGTCTCCAACTAAACTCTGAAATGGTCGTGATACAAAGTATATGAAGTGACTAGAAACTAAACTGCTTTCTTCCGAACATAGCCCTGACATATAAGTGACTACCATTTCTTCACGTGCACTATACATTCCAGGATAACTTTCAGAAGCAGAACAGCTGTGATATTGCTGACCTCCTGAAAACAAAGGGGTGCAGCTGTGCTTTAAGAATTACAGATAAACAGAATGAATTGTTCTACCGATACGTTGGTCACTGGGAGAATCTGGTCTTTTCTTCCTCTGGGTGAACCTCCATAACAAAGCAGAGTTAATTTTGAAGTATGATTTAACATGTGACTATAAATAAGTTAAGAATAATAAATGCATAGATGATAAGGCCGGAAAAGTGTCCAGGGGTCATCAGGCCCAGGGTTCTGACTGCACAGAACTCTTTCCATCATTGTATAACTTTATCTTATCTCTGCAAAAAAGGCATTCGGTTGTAAATGTCCTTGTTTTAGTAGCAACATTTCATGCAGATAAATGCAAATGTTACTATCATAAACCATATTTTAAAAACTGTGTCCTCAAAGCCATGAATCAGGGGAAAACTATAAAGCCACATCCTTATCATAACATTGAAGGCTATTTCACATCATGTAGGAGCTGTTACTTCTCTAAGTAGCCTGGAGTTGTTTTTGAAGAAACTCATTTACAACGGAGTGTGGTGTAGTTTGAGAATATGGGGTCAGGTGGGTGAGGAATAGGCTTTAGTGTAAAGAAAAAAAACAGTTTACTATTTTAATACATACATGTACATTTTGTATATTTTTACATACTCATTTTTGCCACTATTGGATGGCAAAAGTGAAGTACTACAGAAAAGCTTCGTACGCAAGGTTCACAGCTCAAAGACTGGAGAGGCTACTGGGATGTGGGTGGGAACCCAAATGAAGGTATTAATGAACATAGAGCAGACACAAAAGTAAATCATGTGGGAATGTAGGTAGAAGCAAGTGTGAGTGAAAAGGGAAAGAATCGTGGAGTTTATTATTACTGGCAAGATTTTGTATGAGTCTCCTTAGTGTACAGTTTACCTAAGAGTTTCTCTTATTCTCCGCGTAGAAAGAGTTCATTTTTCCATCTTTAGTCATAATGTGAAAGAGTCAGAGATATCTCAAAGTCTTCTCAAAACTCTCAATATTTCACAATAATGAGAAACCATATGCTGAAGGAGAAATATTAATAGAAAATGCTGTCTTTCAGATGCTCACTGAATCAACTGAAGACAGTTGACGCATCTTTAGGAAGCCGTGTCTGAAACTTAGCTCATTAACCACTCCTGTATTATGTATGCTCACTCCAGTTCCTAATATGACACATCAATAAACCAGATCTGAAAAGGTGTCATTTCAATTTCAATGGAGCCAATTGTATTTTTAGATATTCCTCCATTTAGAAGTGTTTGTGTTATTTCCTGATTTTACAAGCTATGAAAGAGTGGGTGTGGTATTGATTTGAAGGAGAAACCACTGCTTTCCTATAACCTTTTCAAAGATTTTGTTCTGATTATGTTGTAAGAGCAATACATGGCTCCTCCTTGATAATATTTCAGCCCTCCCTCAGCCATTGTCCAGCCCCATCTCCACTACTTAGGTGTAACTTAGCCACAAGGACGTGTGTACCACTCTTCATTGTCCAGCTCCTTGAGTACATGTGAAAGCAGAGGAGGAGAGAAAAAGTATTTCTTCTACAAGGTGTTCTTCATGTAGGGTGTTTCTTACAAGCCGACGTGGGAACCACCACGTACTTTTATAAGAATTCTTACGTGGGGCTGGCCTGCTCATCAAGCAGCTCATCGGCCCTCTGCCCACCATGCAGCGTTTAGTGTGCTGTGAAATGTCAGGCTACCACGGCAAGTGCCGTGTCCCCAAGTGACACTGACTTAGGTCAGGTACGGGCAACTACGCTGCGAATGCTCTCTGCATCCAGGTAGTATGCTTGTTCCCGAAAATAAAAAGTGAACCATACCCAGCATGGGCCTCAAAAACGGTGGCAGGAGGAAGTGGTGAACATTTATGAACTTACTTTTCGCTAGTTACTGTGTTAGGTACATTGCATACTACTATCTTATTTAATCCCTGAAACTAGCCTTTTACCTATTATTCAAAGAAAATAGGAAAGTTGTCCAAGACCACACAGCCAATAAAAAGCTGTTACACATGTCAAACCAAGATCTGTCTATTCCAATCCATGTTCATGTCTTTCCTTTGTTCACTAATTCTTTCTTTATTCATTTAATCATATATGCCAGTATAAGAACTGCCTCGCTTTGTGGGAAACTTCTCAGTTTAATGGGAGAAACTGACAGGCATTCAAGCCATGGACATACCACATGGACTGTTATATAAATAGGATGTCCTAAGTGCAATGGAACATAGAAGACGGGCTCTGTCTTGAGAAGTTAGTTCATAAGTTTTTACCTGGTGGTTAAACATACTTAGTAAAAGTTTTAGTTCCTGCCCAGGCACCATGGCAGTGACATTGCAAATTCAAACGTTTCCAATTAAGCAACCCCAGCATTTCCCAACTGGGACATATGCTTCCTAAAACTGAATTTGGGGGATGTAGTATTTAGATCACTCTCCACTTATTATCTGTCAAGCTTAATTTATGACTGCTACTCCTTTAGTCCTCAGTGTTAACTGATCCCTTTTTTGGAGATCTGACATTGATCTGGTCATTACTATGACCAGAGACTTCAGTGAAATTTAAAAAGTCTTCTCTCCTATCTTCCTCTCCCCTCTTCACCTCTCCCAATGTCATCTTTATTGCTTGATCAAGTGGTTCACTAGATGCTCAGGTAAATTATACTACTAGCATCATGCCAAACTAGGCAGAATGTATCCATCTCATAAATGAATAAATATGTGTATACATACATGTGTATGTATCATTGGTGTGTGGTATTAACTTCAGATGGCTAGATACAGGGTATCCAACTGTCCCTAAGAGCTCTGTCCTCAATATACTGTACTAATTTTACTCTAATCTTTAGTGACTTGTTTTACTTCTTTTTCTGAGTTTCTAGTATCCCATAGGCTCTGATTGGTCCTATGAAGCGTGACATTGTCTTACCATCATTAAGCTGCAAAAGATTAGATTATTTGGCAAAAAGATTAGATCTGCTGTCTGCTGCTATGATGTTGCAACTGCCTTTTCTCTTTTCTCTCCCTCTTTCTCTCCCCCTTTGTCTCTTTCATTTGCATTTGTCCAATCTGTATTACGTTGGAACTCTTCTAAGAATAACGGCAATTTTGAAAGCTCTGACTGTGGGAGGCATTATTTATGGGCCTTTGTGGTTTTAGAAGGAAGAATTAAAGCTTCCAAGCAGAGTTCTACTAGGAAGACTGCCCCCACCCTACTTAGCCAAACACTATCTTCTGCAAGATATTTTCCTATAATTCCTTATGAAACGCTTCTTTTGCAATGGGGTATTTTTTTTTAAACCTGCTAGTTTCCAAAGTAACTCTTTCTTACCCCACTATATAAAGCTTATACCTAATAACAGGTAATTACAAATTGGTCTTTTGGAAGTGCATTGTATTAGGAAGTGTGTTTGGTTTAATATCAGAGACCTTCAAAGGCTTTAGTACACAGGACTTATTTTCTTATGTGAAAGATAAACTCAGAGACCAACAGTACAGGACTGGTCTGACTGCCCCGCAGATTCAGGGAAGCTCCTTCTACTGTGTGCTCCACTCTGTATGGCCTCAGTTCTCAAGGTCATCTCATGGTACAACCATGCTACCTACATTCTGAGGAGCAGAAAGGCCCAAAGGCTAAAAAACTAAGTCAGTCCCCTGCACACAGCCTGCCCCATGTAACACTCTGACTGAAGTCTCATTGGTCAGATTTGGTCATGTGGTCACTAGCTGCCAAAGCATCTGGGAAATGATCTCTTTCAGCTGCTATGGCCATCCCTTCAGCAATGGGGTTGTTTTGCTAAGAAAGAGGAGAATGCCTATTGGATGGGTGTGTGCCTTACATATTAGCCTCTTATCTATCATCTTTTCCCACAGTGGCCTCTTTCGAATCATCAGGAGCTTTGTGCTAGAAGTTCTCTAACTTCTAGACAAGTACAGAAAGGAAAGGTAGCTGAGTCATTGTATATAAAGCGTTTAAGAAATAATTATAATTCTGGGCTCTGGTTAAAACTACGGTTAAGATGAATTCTCTGATGTACTAAGTAACTCAGTTCTTACTGTGCCATCCATGCCCAGAAAGGAAAAAAGAAGCAAAACGGAGGAAAGCAAACTGTGTGGTATGTAGTTTTGAACAACTTCTTATTTTTTTGAATTCATACGACTCAGTATTATGCTTTCATTTTTTGCACTTTTTTGTTTTACAGCAAAAACAAAAGTATTAGGGAGAAAAGATAGCACAGAAGTAATAAAGAAAAAAGCTCTTTACTCCTCCAAAACTGAGCAAAAAATAGAATACTGGTAATTGAATCAGAATGTATGTCCTTGTGTGTTTGTTTGCTGTTGCGGCTCTAACAAATCATCACAAACTCTGACTCCAAACAACAAGAATTTATCTTAGGTTCCTGAAGGCCAGAAGTCTGAAGTCAGTTTCACTGGGCAAAAGTCAAGGTGCTGGCAAGCCCGTGTTCCTTCTGGAGGCTCCCTCTCCTTGGCTTTTGTGGTTTTGAGAGGCCGTCTCCCCTCCTTGGCTTGTGGCCCTTTATCACAGAGCCATTTCTCCTTCTGCCTCCCACTGTTATGTCACCTTCTCTCTCTGACTCTGATCCTCCTGCTCCCCTCTTAACCACCTTTGTGATTATACTGGGCCACCCAGAGAATCCAGAATAACCTCCCCGTCTCGGAATCCCTAATTTAATCACAGCTACAAAGTCCCCTTTTCCATGGAAGGTAACACATCCACAGGTTAGGAAGTGGACGTCTTTGGAAGGCCATCTTTCACCTTACCACATCTTGTGAAATAGTAAAGCATTTCTGAAAACCGACTCATTGCCTGATCTTAAGAAGATCGTGTCAGAGCCACACTGTTGCTGCTTTCCTATTACCAGGATCTAATTCAGAGTCAAAGAAACTTCATGATGCTGATTTAGAGTGTATCTCTGGCTGCTGATTAGGACTTTAAGTTGCTAAGTCTTAGTCCAAAATTCTCCTAAGAAAATTTCTCCAAGCACCTTTGAAATCTCATTCTTTTCTAACCTTTCTTTAAAAAAAATTTTTTTTTCAGAAAAGCAAGACAACAACACAAGAATTGAAACTATGAAGTCTCTTGTACAAAAACTCCCTCCACCAAATCGTGACACCATGAAAGTCCTCTTTGGACACCTAACTAAGTAAGTTGTAAAAGTTCCTAATTGTGTTACTGTATTTTCATTTCCTAAATGAGCAATAGTTAATGTCAAATCTCTAATACAAGAGTTTCCAAACGCATCTGTTCCAGATTTCCCGATCTGTAGCCGATCTAAGCCTTCCTGTAGAAGCTAGGGGATGTACGAGAGGTAGAAAGGGAAACCTACAAAAGGAAGTTTCAAAATAATTTCTTTTCCTGGCTTTTCAACAAGTAGATGTTTACTGATTGATTGTCAGAACTGCAGCCAGAGCCCTGGGGTGGGCTGGGTTTACTTTGCTATCTAGTATGAAGCAAGAGCCTGAAATAATTCAGTCATGAGTTCAAAATCTAGCCTCATCATGTACTAAGAGTTATGACCCCAAATAAGTTACTTAAACTCTCTGAAATCCAGTTCCTTCATCTGTGAAACATTGATTCGGATTGATAAGGTGCTATCCATGTAAACAGCTAAGAGAAGAGTATTTCCAGCAAAAAAAAAAAAAAGCAAGTGTGAAGACCCAGAGGCCCACAGAGCTTGATGTATTTGAAAAGCAGAAAGCGGGCTGGGCTGGCTAGAGCCCAGTGGACTAGGGCTGTGGTGACAGAGCTGAGGCCAAAGATGTTAGACCAGTGTAAGATCACATAGGTTCTTGTGGGCCACAGGGAGAGAGGCGAATTTCATTCTGGGGGATATAAAAGATCCCTCTGGCTGCCTGGTGGAGAATGATTTGCAAAAGTGGGGCCTCTTCCCAGAGAACCATGGTAATCCAGCCAAGAGGTAATGGTGGCTTCAGTGGAGATCTTAGAGGGATATTTTGAAGATGGGCAGGTTGGGTTTGGGAATGGTTAGGATGCAGTAGAGAAGGGAAAGGAGAAATCATGTGTGTCTGTTCTAGTTGGGGCTTGGGAGTGGAGAAACAGCAGTGCTCTGCAGCTGGGTAGAGCTGGAGAAGGAATGGGCTGGGCAGGGGGAACTGACTGGAGAGCTTCACTTTGGACACGGGAAGTTTGAACTGACTGTTACTCATTTGCCTTCTGTTAACACCTTCTTCAGAAAAAGCAGAGTGCAACACGACTGATGAGGTTTTTATCGTCACCATGTACATACAGTACTGCTGAAGCCGGATAGGCTTGCGAATTGATTGGGCAGTTTTGATTTTGTGAGATTAAATCTCTTTGATCACCCATTCCTTGGGCTGAATCCTTCCTACAGATGATTCAGCTAATCCACTACATGACTTTTCATTGTGAATATAATATGCAGAATTGCACACACAAAAAATGTAAGCAACCGTGGTGCACATAAGTGAAATTTGCCTACCACTCTTAGCCTGCCGAGCAGAAGTACATTTTTGTGTCTGTCCTCCCAGACCTGTTCCAAAGCACATGCAAACATACGTTGTGCAGTTGTTTATTGCATTAAAGTATATCACACTGCACATACCATTCTTCAACTATTTTGCAACTCATGGACAGCTTTCCATTTCATTAAACAGACATCTGATTCTTTCTAATGATGACATAGTGTGCCATGGTATGGATAGTCCACAATTTGCTTAACTGCTCACTGCATTAGGGAACATGTTTCAATCTAATTCATCGTATTAGCTCCTTACTTATTTCACTCCCACAGGGGAACCTGTGTCAAAGTTCAGAACATCCCTTATTGTTAGACTGTCCCTTCTTGTCACCTGTCACCTCCACACACTGGCTTCAGTGAGAAACCCAGTGTGATTATGTGAAAGGATCTTGGGCTTTAAAGAAGTAGACAGAGAGAGAGCTCTAGAGTCAAATTCTTGTTCTGTACTTTACTCCCTTTATGATCTCAAGCACATAAAATTGGATTAAATAATATCAACCATATCTTGTGGTTATGAGAATTAAATGAGATAATGCATATAAAAAGCCTGGCACAAGGTAAGCATTCCTCAGATGTTAATTCTTTTCCCTTAGGATCCAGACACACCATGACAGGGGTTTCAAGTTACAAGTAAATACTGGAGTGCTTATCTCAGTAACTTTAACTGGACGAAGTCATAAAACAAATGGAAAAGTATACTCTTAAATGCTGTGCAATACCTAGTCTCAGAGATCTTGAGAAATATCCGTTACTCAGTCTCAATTATTCCTTTTTTTTCCCAACTGAAAGAACAGCTATAAAATGAAGAAACTGAGAATCAGCTAAATCCTACTTTGGAAAAAACACACACACAGATGAGAACCCATCCAATTAAAAACCTTCAAAGGATGAGAATCCTCCACCTTCATGCCACACAATACCAGTATTAACAACGCCTGATCGTGTTTCTTATATCTAAATTAATTTCCTGGTTTTGTTAGAACTTCCATTCAGTTCAGTATAGATGAAAACAGACATTTTTAACTGAGACTTAAGAGGGGATTATTGTATCACTTTCACAGCATTCGCATAAGATTTTTTATTCTACATGGAGAGAAAGGTGTTGTTTGCTAGCCACTCACCTTTCTTGAGTGGTGTGACCATTTTCCACCCCGCAGTGATTTACAAACTGGGTTTAATTATGCACAAGTGTGTGCACATGATTATATCTTGTTAAGCATTTCTTACTAAGTTTTTGATAAACAGCCAATCGTGGCATGTCATCAAAGCCTGAGAAGACTAAATAAGAAGATTGTTTAACGAGAATTTAAATATATTCATGTTTGAAAGAATCATTAGAATGTTTTCCTTAGTCTTGATGCATTTGGTAGCTCTTCAGAAAATCTACCATCAACACTTGTATGTAGTGTTTATTCCAAATTGTTGCAAATATATATATTTTGAAGTTTGTTCAGTAAGGGTCAGGGAATGTAATGAAGTGCCAGAAATTCCACTTGATCTACGTCCTACTCTGTAGCTAACAGACTAGCACTCCTTTTTTTTTGCAAAGCTCTGAGTTAAACATTCCCATGAAAGCAGAACAACTACCAACTGAGAAGGCTTAATACAGCACAGTGGGACTAGAAGGTGGACGCACATGCTGTCCGCAAAAGCCAGAATGTTTAAAGGGCTGTGATTATATTAACATAAGATTGCATGCTAGCTGCACAGGCTGAATAGCCTCAGAGTCCAGCGTCCTCATTCTTGATCAGACTCAGGGTGAAGTATATGCTTCTGCTGTGATAGATTGAGACCAGGCATTCAGAATAAGCTATCATCTCAAAATGCCATCAACCAGAAACCTTTGTCAATAGGCACTTTCACCAGTTGACATTGCAGTGATAAGGACTGGAAGGCCCTGTGATACCCTCTGCATCATCATTTAAATGGCAAGTTCTAGCTCTGTGAAATAGAGGTGTCAAATGCATGTTCCTTCAGCCTGCTTCTTTGGAAAGGCAGGCAGGCGAAGTGAAGATGAAGTTAATGGGAAGGAGGACCTAGAAAGGTAAGGTTTGCTTGCTGATGGGTAGTAGTTGGAGGTCGAGAGGCAAGCAGAGAGGTTATAGGAGAAACAGAGAACCACTGAGACTTCACGTGTCACATAGCTGCATGATGTGCTCCGTGTTTATGAAAGTTATCTGACAACAAAGTGTAGGGTGAACGAGACAGGAGGAGAAAAGAACCCCGACTACCCGGGAGTCAGAGCTGGATTTGAGTGGTGAACATCAAATGGAAAGCAATGGTCCAAATCTTGAGACTTTTCAAAAGAAAATTCCACCCAATTTTTCTTTCTCTCATTCCTTTGGGCCTCTTCCAATCAGCCACGGGGACAAGTCTGAGGTTTCAATTATAAAAATCATTCCCCTGATAGCAATTCAAAAAAAGCAAAAGGAGACTGTTTAGAAGGTACTTTTTTTCTCTGTTTTGAAATGCAGACAGAGGGAAGAGGAGGATGAGGCTATAGAAGGTGACTAATGATGTGGGGTGAACCCCGTTTTGTCAGATGTGAATTGAATCGAGCGCTCTGTATCTGCTGGTTGGGATGTCCCTACCGGCCGTGTATGTAATACAGATCAAGAGTGAAAACCTTTCAAGTCTTCGTACCTTTTGAGCCTGTCATCTTAATTGCTAGGACCCTGTCCTAAGTAATGGCAGATACAATTGTACTGTTTGCTCTGGTGGAAACTTGGAAACAACCTAAGCGTTCAATGACAGGGGAAGGTTACATAGAACATGGTACATCGTATGAGCTTAATAAAATGTAGTAGATAGCTAATTGTTTTTAATTAGGGAAATGCTTGCATTAATTTAAATAAAGTCAAGGATACAATATTTTATATACTCAAAGAGAGTATAACTATAAATACGTGGGAAAGTTGTGCATCTGGAAAAGACTGTAAAGCTATTTGCTGAGATGTTAATATTTTTTCCTTAGAGCTGTTGAATTATGAAAGGCAGTTTTCCTTTGTGCATTTCTTTTTCTTTCCTAACAATGGTGTAGAAAGAGACATCGAGGTTAAGAGAACAGGGAAGGAGGGCAAAGAGGCTTTAGAGTTAGGCAGTAATGAATGTGAGTCTTGGCCCTGCTATTTACTGGATGTGTCACTTTGAACTGACTTAACTCTAAGCTCTTTTCTTTCCCATCTGCAAAATGAGGATCATAATAGAACCCATTTCTAGGGTGAGGAGTAAGAGTCTTGCACAGTTCCTAGCACCTAGTACGTCCTGGATAAGCATTATGCATTAACCTGCGTTATTTTTATAGTGAGAGAAATATAAAATAATTTCTAATGAAATAAATATAAGAAGAATTGCAGAGGCTGGGTTGCCAAACTTCCTGGCTTCCAGAAAATTCTTTATCTCATCACAGAATTTTTTTCCAAACCCTGAGTTTCTATAGTGGCCTGACTCAGCCAGGTTCCCCTGGTCCCAATGAAGCTGTTGTCACATATTCCACAAACCACATGACACCTCCTCAGCCCTGTGTGAGCTCCCCGGTCCGATTCTAGCCTGTCACCAACCCTCCATCAGCCTGATCTGAATCTTGTCCCATGTCCTCAAATCCAGCTAGCCTCACCTTCAGCGTGCTGGCTTGCTGATGAGAACGCCTGGTCCCGCTGACTTTCAGGCAGGCCTGAAGACACTGGCGATGACACAGGTCCTTCTGGGCTTCCTGTCCGGGGCCTCCCATCACAGCGGTTTCGTAGGGACAGAAGTTCTCATGCCTCGTTATGTAACTTAGCAGGACGGCTCTCACAGTGAGAGTTTCCAACCAGGCAGAACAGAGCACTGATCATGGGGAAGCTGGCACGTGACATCATTAGAAGCGAGTAGGACCTTACCCTATACCTCAAATCCCCAGTGTAAACACTCTTGGAATTTTATCAACTTCGTATCCACCTAGAACTGGTGGTGACCCTTTCAAATTCTAGAATTCCTGCTGCCGTTACTATGAGTAAGGTGTCCTGAGTCTTTACTCACATTTTTATTTCCAGGAGAAAATTAACATACGAGAATTACAGAAAATTTCGAAAAGAAATATAAGAAAGTATTTTTCACCGAGCAAAACTGAACTCATAAGCTAGATTTACTTTGGGGCATGTGCATTTTGGAAGCCAGAACAATCGCCAGTGTTTGGTAGCAAGTGGGAGGAAGACAGTAAAGAACTTCCAATTCCCTCATAGGTGTGCATTATCCAGAGAAAGTCAAAATGTCTTAGAAACAGGTGGCTTTTAGAGGTGACATAAAATAATGTCACTCCTTGATTTTCAAAAATAGCCTTGGAAGAATTTATTTGCTGCAGATTTTAGATGCTAAGAAACGTTCTTACAGGAGACTTGCACTTTGTAAAATAGACTGAAAGGAGATCATTGACTCCAAGAAAATCGTCCAGCTGTTCATAGAATTCCAAGGTGAAAAAATGATATGGCTGAATAGACAAATCTCATGGAAGCATGCCAGTTGAATGCCTCATTGAAAGGCGAAACTGTTGAGCTGTGGCTATTTTGTGAAAGTAAACCGATATTTAAAGCTTCTCTGTGGTCTTCACGGATGTTAAATAAAATATCCTACTAAAGTATGTCGGAGGCAACTCAAATGAGGATGACCTAGAAATATGAGGGCTGCATGAGGAAACAACGGTGAGGAAATAATTGGTCCACCCTGTCTTTACAATGGCACTGTGGGCATTTCTGATTTTCGCAGAGGTGGCGGCGGCAGGGGGCATGCTGGGAAGTGAGACATGTCTAGACGTGGACCTGGAGGCCCCCAGCCCTTGCCCTTCTCTCTGGTTCTCAAGAGCCATGGCTGGGGACGCTCTGCCTCCCATCGGGCCTCTGAAGGCCCAGGGCTGGTGTGCTTTGGAGCAGGCTGTGTTTTTCTGTGCTGCCTTCTGGCACTCCACCCTTTTTCTGTACACTTTGGTCTCTCACCCAACCACAATACCTGATATCCAGAGACTTGCAGGCCATGGGTATTTTTACTGGAAAATAAAGGACCTGTGCAAATTATTTTCCTTTTTTCTCTCCGCCCCCCCACTTTTTTTTTTCCCCTGAGAAACAGGGGCTGTGAGTTGTTTGAAATAAGCCAGAAGCCTAATAGCTCCTTTGCCTGTGTATTTGAAATGGCACCCTAATCACTTTGAAGAGCTAATGTACTTCCTATGAGTCTGAAATTTCTCAACTGGACTCCCGTGGCAGAATTTGGCCCGGTAGTTAAGAAAATTAATTACTCTGATCGTGAGCATGAAGCAATAGTTCCCAACTCCCTGTAGTAATCATTAAAATGTCATCTACTTAGGAGACATCTTGGCACGGGATTTATAAGGTTTGTGAGCTGGGGACCAAGGTTCAGTGACCCTTCCAGCGGTGGATCCTTGCTCTGCAGGAAGGCTTTGGGAGATAAGGTTTTTAAGACGGGAGTGAAATTATTACTCAAGATCTTTTGATTTAACATCTGAATATTAGCATTAACCACTGAATAATAGAAAACAAAACAAAACTTAAAAGGGCTACTGCCTATTTATCACTGTCTTCTCTATTGTTATTGGTGGCCCATTGCACGGGGGTATTTCTCGCATAAGAGGTACATTTTTTAAGTTTCTCCACTCTTTTCCACTCTGAATCTTGGCCTTTTACCTAGTGGAACGAACCAGGGGTTTGAAATCGGAAGACATAGGCTCAGGTCCCAGCCTCAGCCCTTAGAAACTACATGACGTTAAGAAAACATTTAATGCCTCTTAACCCTCCTTTTTGCTTACGTGCGAAATAGGTGAGATAAATTCACACTTGTGAAAATGTTTGTTAACCGTGAAAACCTGTCTACCCATTCTGTCAGGAAGTCTTAAATGAGTGCCTGCTGTATTCCAGGCACTGGACTAGATCAGAGTTTGGCAAACCGTGGCCATGGGCCATCTCCAGCCTCCTGCCTGTTTTTGTCAGCAAAGTTTTATTGGAAAACACACACACCTACATGTTTATGTATTGCCAGTGGCTGCTTTCAGGCTACCGTGGCAAGAGGTAAATAGTTGTAACCAGTTGCACGAGGCCAAAAATATTTACTATCCCACACTTCGCAGAAAAAATTTACTGCCCTTTCAACTGGAAACTAGAGGCATAAAGAGGACTCCTGCCCTCACTTATCCTGTTGGTAAATTGGTAAACAATTATAATAAATATGGTGCAGTATCACAAGACACTGTAAGAGCACCAAGCAGAGGCTGAAATTTAGCCTAGAGAAACCAGAGAAGGCCTCCTAGGGGAGAAGACACGGGCCATCTTTAAGGGCATCCGTTTGGCAGACATCAGGCCTGCTATCAGCAGAGAGAAGACTGCGTATGAAGAGGCAGGAAGGAGAACCACAGTGTGGGAGAAAAACGGTGGATCCTCTGGAATGATGGATTGGGAAACATGAAAGAAGAGGCAGAACATAAGCCCAGAATGTAGTAAACTAGAGCTATTTTGCAAGGAACATCACATGCTTTGTTAAAGGGTTTGAAATTCAGTCTGGAGACGTAAGTCTCTGAAGGGTCTGAGGCAGGCATTTGAGGTGATGTGATTTGTATTTATGAAGATTTCAGTCTTTTAAAGTGTGAAAGATAGCAGGTATGAGGGCAGCACTATAGGCAGCAGAACCTGTTAAGAAACCAGTCTAATGGTCCGAGTGTGGAGGCTCATGGGGAAAGAGATTGCTCCAGGAGGCAGGAGGAAGTGGGCTCGGAAGGACGTGCTCACCAAGTGCATGCGAGAGGTTCAGAAGGAAGATCCCAGGTTTTGAGCTAGCTGAATGGTGATACCCTTAACTCACATAGAGCGAAAGGAGAAAACTGGAGGCATGAAAGAAGCTGAAATTTTTTGGACACGTGATTTGGTCATTGCTTATATTTCATTAGAAGAGAACATATGTATGTTAGAAATGCAGGAAAGTTGATTGGGATCTAGGTATGAATTTGAGAGTCATCAGTTTAAAGATGGCAATGGGGTAAGGTCATGAATAAACCCAACGTGTGACCCTAGAAGAGAACTGAGGACAGACTCCTGGGGGTGTCCTCCTTGAAGAGGTGGCCAGAGGAAAAGATGCTGAGAAAGGAGTCTGAGAATGGCATGCCTGGTGGAGGATGAAAGAAAGAAAACTTAGTGAGAGCAGAGATACTATATTTTGTAGTTAAAACTATTGCTTCCACAAAAGGGACCTGGACAATTCTCATGATAACAGGACATTGGGCAGAATTCCTAGTGACAATGAGCAACTGTTCTAACATTCATCTTTTGGCCCTTGAAAAAAATCACAGGAATAAATATATAATAATCCAGCAGAAAAAAAATTGTTCTATAATATCGTCAGGTCCTGGAAACATTGGTTAAGATGGAAATGATGGACGGGTCCCTTCTTCCATTAGCCTGTGAGCTCTAGGAAGGCAGGGATTTGTATCTTTTCAATTCTTGCTATATCCCCAGAGCTTTGTATGATGTTCCACACATTATAGATACTCAGTGATTTTTGCTGAACAAATGGAATTGCATGAATTCATTGAGAGATGATTATAATCTAATAGCTGTTGATGGTTCCAATTAGGATCACTTCTTAAGCCCAGAATTTTAGAAACCTGATATATATCAGACTCAGACTAGGGATATTGTGCTTTGACGGTGTTGTTAAGTAAATTGTTTTTCTCAAGTTTATTTCTCCTTACCTGATATTTATCTTTTCTTCATGATGGAGAGGAGTGGCAGTAATTGTAAAAGAGGCACTATTAACACTATTAAGACTGCATGTTAAGAGGCCCAGAGTACAATGATGAATGGGTGCTAAAGGAAGCTGACTTTACTGAGTAAGTCTAGGTCGGGGAATCTGTGACCACCCACCAGTGTTGGAGCCTTTTAGATCAATTGCTGCAGTCCAGGGTGAGATTGCCAGTTCTTCTGATTTCTTGATTGTCTTGGATTTGTAACAGATTTGGGAATTTAAAAACTTAGTTTTATATCTTCCATCATTTCTCCCACCACTAAATTCAAGAACCTCTATCACCCCTGCCTCCTATCCTGTCAGCCAACCTCCCTGTCCGTCTTCTGTTCCAGATCCAATATTGACTTCCTACTACCTTGAATTATTTAGCATCAGGTGAAGAAAAAATGTCTGATTACAAAAGCTCGATCTCTGCTATTAAGTGTATAATGAAATTTGGTGCCCCTGTTTTATGGAGCAGAGACACAGCAAACTTCAAAGAGGAAGGGGGAAGCAAATCAACCAGACCTCAAGTCACCTGATTTCCAGTCCACTAGACCACACTCTGCTTCCTTGCCAATACCAATACCCGATTGTTTCCAGGGGAAAAGGAGGGAGAAAGACAAGCCAACTGTGGCATAGGCTCATCCACTTGAATAACCTTTTTTTTAACTGAACACCAGCTATAACCCCAGCCTTTTGAATAGTTGCCTAATTAGGTAATATACTGACATATTTAAATAAGGGGCTTTCTTGGTGTCTGTCATTCTGTCTGTCTCCCTGTCTCTCTCTCTCCTCTCTCCCTCTAACACAAGGCTTTCTACCTCAAAAGCACCAGGAAAAGTTTTTAAGGGTTCTTTGTAAAAGCAAGCTCCATGTCCACATTTATTGATGTTTCAGTGTGTGTGTGTGCGTGTGTGTGTGCGCGCACGCATGCACAAATACAAAGAGCACATTTTTTAAAAGGCAGCGATGGTGCTGTCTTTTACCACCTTCTAGCTCCTCCTTAAATGGAAAGCACTGAACCCAGATGCCCAACCACGGAAGACAGTCTTCCAGAAGCAGCATCTGGCTTCCTGGCAAGCCCTTCAGGCGAGCTGTTTGGGGAGCTTGCTGTTGTCTCTGGGTCTGTCCCGTGCAGCAGATACCAGGCACGTCCAGGCAGCTGCCAGTTCCTTTCGGTTCACCTTTAATTCTGAGAACGGCTTCCCTCCTTTTCATTTCTTACTGGGCTTGGTTTTTCTCCCCCCCCCCCCCAACCCCGGCCTCCCGTAAGGATTCCAGGACAAGACTAATCTCTCCTTGCTGCCTGCCCGTCCACTTCTATCCAGGCCTCTGTGTTTTGAACCCCAAGTGAAATCCTCAGCCATTTAGACCTACATTAAAATAGGTTACCCTTAATAATATTTCTTAGCCACTCCTTGTCAGCATAACTCCTTGTAAACTGTGGGGTTTTTCCCTGAAAAGAAAAAACAAAACATTCCATGGGAGTAATTTATTCTGGTCTGTACACAAGATATGAAAGCATTCTCGGCATTTGCCTTTTATTTAGCTAAATCATATTGGCTCCCCACATCCTTGTCACACCACGAACAAAAGAGCATCGCAGGACTGGAAAAGAGGAGGCAACACAGAGGCATTTACAGATAGCTCCCGCTTCAGGATGCTGCAATCTTAAAGTTGATTTATTTTTTCTTTTACCTGTTAATATATATATATATATATTTTTTCACTTGTGAAGGAGTCTGTGGGGTTTTTTAATGGATAATTGTTAAGAACACAGAGTCCGATGGTAGCCCACGCACGAGGAAGCCGTGACAAGGTGCTGACAAGTCCGGCAGCAGTACCCGGCACGCAGAGGAGAAAGCAGAAATTAGAGCTGCAGGGTGACATCCAGGAATAGTTAACACGGGCTGGCTGCACATTTCCATGGTGCTACGGGTTTTTTTCCTCATGCAGGAAAAAGTGCAGATTATATATGAGATTCAGACCTCAAGACTGTATTGTCTGGGCTGAAAAAAGACTGAGCTTTAGAAATCTCAGCCATACATAACAAGTCTGAGTCTGTGGCCAATGCCAGACTCAACCCACACTTGACTTTAAAGAGGTACACAAGTAAAACCAGGGGCTCACCTGAAATGAGAGCCTCTGGGGGACAAAGAACTGAGTTTAGGGGCTGTTTGGATCAGGAATGTCTTAGAAATCATCTGTGTAAGGTAGAGCTCAAATTTAAGATTAGAATTTTTAAGTCTTTTTAAAAAAATCTCTGCCTGAATAACATTTTCTGGTCTATAATTTCTCTGGTTAATTTGTGAATGTGTACAAAGGAAGCTGGAAATACATTCAGAACTGAGAAGCTTTATACTAAATATTGCCCTTTGTATAGAGATTACTGTTTCTCACTTTTAGTAACTTCTTCTCTTCTATGTCATTCTCACATTCTTTTTAACTAGGTTCTTTTCTCTTACATTTTTCCCTTTTTTTTTCTGTCTTTTTCCCAATATCAGCATCATCCTCAAGTTCTTCCTGCAGCCCCTCACTCTGAGAACTCTCTTCATCTTCCGAGCGTTGACACATATATCATGCATCTCCTGTTTACTCAGGATACAAGTACAGAGCAAGGGCCCATCACGTGATAGACTCTGAGCCGGAAAGAAAGACAATTTACCAGGAAAACAATCAGTTCCTGGGATCTGGGAACTTTATTCACTTATGTTATCAGTCTCTCTGCCTTTAACTGAGAACGTTCGCTTCCCTCAATCATACTTTCACTCCCAACTTCTGGCTCCAGCCCCTCGTCTCCTCTCCTCGGAGAGATTTGCAAGCCAGCCTGTTAGGCATTCAGTTAGTCCATCCATGTGATTCAAGAACCCCCTACTCTTCTTTCCCACTTTCAAAGAGATGAGTAGAACACTTTGGGATAGGGTCACAGCAAGGAGTAGGCAAGACATGGGTGCTGGCACCCGGGCACTAAAAACACTTTTTTCCCCTACTGTCCGTGAACTATCAGCAACATATACCTCTTAAGAAACATTTTTCCCTTTATCAGTGTGTTCACTCACTCACTCACTCATTCATTCATTTCATTCTTTCATTCATTCATTTAGCTCCCAGTGTTTCGGATATGAAAAGATAAAAGAAATGACCCCTGCTCTAAAGGAATTTTTATCTGATTAATTTGTGTCTCTGTGCTTGGACATCAAAACAGAAATGTCCTCACATGGTGAAAAGACATGCAAAGTATAATACTTTACCTAAATCTGATTTTTTTTTCCATTTGAACAGTCTTTGAGCAATCATGTTACATCCTAGACAAACTCCACCCTCAAGCCCATCTCTTCTCTGATTAGAGCACAGCTCTGTCCTCATGGCTCCCTGCCCCCGCCTTCCCACTTCTCTTTCATTTCCAGCTACCATTTCAGAGCCACAAATGCCTCCCTAGTACAGACCTCTGAGTCATCAGAAAGGGATTCCTCTCCTGGTGCCACGTTTCCTGCTGAGGCTCAGACACCCCCCACAGAGATAGTGAGCCATTTTATGGGTGGCTCACACGTCCAGCTATATTGTTCCAACTGGTGGGAAAGGAGAAATAAAATGCGTGGCCCACTCTCTCTGATCTCACTCTCCATTCATGTCATGCTGAAAATAACCAGTTCCTAGAGGGCCGAGCTCTTAAAGTAATTCATACTTCCCTGGCAACCACAGGCATTTACCCTTCCGCTTGGTAGAGGAAGCCCTGTTTTCTCTACCCCTTACCACGTTCCTGCTATTCTCTGCTTGAGTTTCCCCTCCAAAACCCTATGACAAGCCAGGTAGGCCTAGAAGCAGGTGGCTACGTAGAGAAAGTAAAGAAAGGTTCACTGCCACATTCTAATTTCTGATCCCAAAGCACTTTTATCCAAGAAACGGTAATATAGAAGAAAGCAGGCATGAGCGTGTGTGGGATTGAGGGCCGTGGAGAGAGTGGTGCGGGGAGGGACACGGCCGGAGAGAGGCGTTTCGTTCATCACGAAAGCAGCCACCTGAAAAGCACCAGCTAATTAGCAGTCTGTAGCCACACAACACAGCAGTTTAGTACAAGAAGTGAGCAGTACTTTACCTAATTGAAGCTACAGAGCCAACTTAGGTAGGCTGCATGCAGTCACGCATGGAAGTCAGCCAGGACACTGAGGCTGACACCCCTTCTCTCACAAAAAGCACCACGGGAGCGTCAGTGACCACAAGCGGGAAAGGCCATCAGCCTGCGGCCCACCCTAAAGGCCTCACCTCTCACAACCCAGGCCCCATCGAAGAGCTTAATGGCGTCAACTAATCGGCTGGGGAAAAAGAGCACCCCCTATCGGTGCAGGTGTGCCGGTGCCTTGTGCCATGTGGCTAATCCAGCCTCCTCTGGAAACCATGTTTTGAAGAACTAGAATGATGAGGAATGTAATTGATGGAGGACAACTGGGGGTCCAGTGGTGGACAACAGGAGCTGTGAGAGCTCCTCCACCTGCTAGTCCTGCGGCCAACACGACAGTCTCCTAACCATCGCAGAAAGTCCTAGCTCAGGGTTTCTCAAATTTAAATGTGCTTATTATATATCAACTCACCGAGGGGTCTTGCTGAAAACATAGATTCTGATTCAAGAGGTCTGGAATGGGGCCTGAGATTCTGCATGGCAAGCAGGCTCCCAGGTGCTACTGTCTGGGAACCAAAATTTTAGAAGTCAGTTCTCACAGGGAAGAGGACAGAAGCTGAACAAAGAGAAAGAGGACTTTAGGATGAGATTTAACACCCAGAATAATCAGGACCACTTTCATTTGTCCTAGGAACAGAAACACGGAGAGTCCAAAATAGTAAAGAATCCAGTCCACTCCTAAAATCCACCCCTAAAATGGCTTTTACTGTTAGAGGGCGGGAAGAGGCACAGAATTTGGTCCTTGAACGTGTTTCAGGAATGAGATGCCTACTGTCTACAGTGCTGGCGTTTTCCCCTCATCGGTTGGTGCAGAGACACACCAGCCAGCAGTGGCTGGGATGAGCTCCCAAGAACCACAACTGCCTGTCTTTCAAGATGAGTCAAGAGAAGACCGGATGGCAGAATGCAGACCCTCAAACCTGACCAATGGACAGTGAGGAGAGTGATATTTTCCTTCAGAGCCTTGTAAAATAAAGTCAGAGTTGCTGAGAAACGTCAAAGAAAGGGCTTTGTATTTAAGCTTGTATTATGCAAATGTAGTTTATTGCTGAGTGCTGTGGACGCTTTCATGCTGAAGCCTGCACGTACCATTAAAGACTTAATTGTTGGTTGGATTAATGATTATATTCTTTATCTAGTTATTTCCTAAGTGCTTTTTATACTAATATCTACGTATTTTGTGACTTCTTAATGATAGAATTCACTCTAGATGCCTGGAAACACACACCCATACACACGCTTAAAAAGCAACACCCAATTAATCCCTGGTGAAAGTAGTATGGCTTCCTACATTTAGTCATGTTGTAAACACGCTTTAAACTTGATAAGGCTGGAGTTTAAATTTACATTTATCCTAATATGTAGCTCATCAGTATAGCTACAGAAATGCTATTGCTTGCCAAAGATACATAAATTTAGGATATCATTCAAAATGTATCATTTGAAATGTTCAGCTGTCTGAAGGCAGCACAGTAAAGCACCTCATTTGAACAGTTAAACAGTATGTGTAGGAAGACGTAGACTGAAGTCATTAACAAGTCTGCAATGAAAGGTGGACCTTAAGGTAGGATTTGAAGCACAGGTAGGATTTGAGATGTACCAGGGTGTTCTGCGGGTCCACTGAGAAAAGCCAAGGGAAGCCAGGATGTGACAGGGAGCACCTGGGGAGCACCTGGGCTAACTCTGACAGGGAGAAAAGGAGGAGGGGCACCCATGTGCGGGGAGGGACCAGGGTATGGGTGAAGCCCCGCAGGAAAGTTGGAATCTGAAGTGTCAGGCTACAGGGAACTAAGGCAGGTTATTGAGCAGCTAAAGAATATAAGTTTTGCCTTTAAGTCTCTCAGTTTATTAAAGGATCTTCTGTAAAATGGATTTGGGGACGGAGGAGCTAAAGAAGGAGGCTGGAGTTAGGCTAGAGCACAGTTGTTCCTGTCTTGGCCGAGGAGCTCAGTGAGAAGAGAGGAATTTCTCTCTTAAAGTCAGTCAGGGATATTTGCTGATGAGTTTGAAATGATGGACGAATGACCAGAAAGAATTCAAGACAATGCCAGGGGGTCCAATTTGTAGACAGAGAGGGTGGAGATGTCACTGATAGAAACTGGGTTATCGATGGACTTGGAGCACAGGCTTTGTCCTAGGAACTTGTGCTACATCAGTAAACTTGACAGAAATCACCTTTGCCCTCAGGGAGTTTACATAATACACATAATGCATACATGAACAAATGAACATAACAAACAAGGAAATACCACAGCCAGTGAGAATCTGAGGGCTGCTAAGGCACTAGAACAAAGGGGGTGGAGTAAGGAGGGTCACGGGTGCTGCAGGGGTGCTGAGGCCAGTAGTTTACAGTCACCGGGGAAGGGAAGCCCTCACTGCAAAGGTGAGCTGTGAGGACACCTCAAGTCTTGATGTCTTCGAACCACAGCAAAGCAAGGAGGCCAGTGTGGTTTGAGCAGGAGGAGGGTGGGGAGAGGGCAGGAGAGGAGTCACAGGGTTGACGAGGTCAGATCACCCAGGGCCTTCATGGTCACTGTGAAGACTTGGTCTTTGCTATGAGTTAAAGGAACAGGGGAGCCAGCTGTACAGTTCGAGCAGGAATGACATGAACTGATTTCAGTTTTAAAAGAATCACTATATTGAGAATATGTTCTAGGAGAACAGGAAATCCAGCTGGAAAACTATTTAACTTATCCAGTTACCAATCTAATTAGAAAGAATTATTTGTGGGTGGAAAATTCTTCATGCATTTGCCTCTGATAGGTTAAAAAAACGTAAAGTAGTGGATTCCAGCCCCCTGCGTGGGTGTAAGTTTCCCAGATGCTTGACTTTATCTACCTTGCAGTCTGTGTGTGTGTGTGTGTGAGCGCGCGCGTGCACGCACGTGTGCCAAATCTAAGGAGATAAAGTGAAATCCAAGATTCTGTACTGTTGTTAGAGTTTGACACAATTGGGAATTCAGGCAGAGGGTCCAGCCCAGACATCTGATACCAAGTGACCATGGACAGAGCATTGGATTCAGAGTTTGCATTCTGGTCACTGACTCCTGAACCCGGTTGCCGCAGACTAATACAGCTTCCTCAGTTCCCTCTTCTGTATTAAAGGAGATGATGGTACTAACACCTCAGGGCTTAATTCAGAGTTACATACAAATAAAAACCCCATTTGGTGTAAAACACCAAAAAGATGAAGCCTCCTGTCCCCCAAGCTCCGAATGCAACCACAGACAGCCCTACTCGGCCTGTTGAAAAATTGTAATTAATCCTTCCATATGGGTAGTTGTTAACTTTAGTTCCTTGAGGGCAGGAATCATCTCTTCCTTTAGTGCCCCACGTAACCAGCACAGGGTAGAGCAACAGGAGGTACTTAACAAATCATTTTAGCAAGTGTGTTAAGTGAAGGTAAGCTATTAAAGGAGCAAATGGAGATTTGGGAATCAGCTCCTTTAGAGTAACTATTGCAAAACCATGAGAGCAGATGCACTCACCACGAGCATTCAGAATCTGAAGAGAGAAGAGGGAGTTAAACACCACTCTGGGGACAAGCACAGTAAGAATCACCAACGGGCAGTGGGAAACAGTGTAGAAAATAAACAGATAATTCAGAATCATCAACATCGTAAAAAAAAAAAAAAAAAACCTGAAGAGTAGCATCGACTAGTAAAAGTCAGTAAATAACTTCCATTCAAAGGGGGTCCAAACAAATGTCAGTTAGCTGTCATTTCACCAGTCGGAAATCTCTGATAACCACCCACTTATCTAGTAACCACCCTCTAACACAGAGATAACTCAAGTTCCTAATGAAAGCTTCAGGATTCAAAAGTTCCCTGCGAATTAGCAAAGGGTGATAATGTAGTGTCCATTGTAATTTTAATATTAGTTGCATTGTTTCATTACTGCTAATCCACGTATGATAATATAATGTGTTTTTCACCAGAGCATTTGCTTAATCAGAACTATGTACTCCCCAGGCCTTCTAAGTAAAGACAGTTTCCTGGGAATGATGGAAAATGGCACAACAATTTTCCCAGTCTGTTTCTTAAGTACATACTTACCAAGCCATCTTGCAACATACCTAGCCAATAATTCCCATCTCCTCTCTCGAGCCCTCTTTTCGTGTCTTTTTAACTGACATTTTGGAATTCACCTGAAAACACCAACAATTTGCCAAGACAAAACTTGGCCTGTGGAGAAGACACCATATTCAACACCAATCTGGAGAAAACAGCGTACTCACTTCTTTTATTCATTATGATCGTAATATTTATTTTAATCGTGATCACAGTTTGAGGATTGTAACTCAGTCCAAAGAAAACTGGCCTCCAAGCAATAAAGAGTTAAGACCAGAAAGTTCACCCCTGGACCCTTCGCCCCATCTTATTTCAAACCTTCCTTCCCTGTGGTACCACAAAATGAATAATGCCTTAGACATAGTTTTTACAATGCTAATATTTGAACAGTAAAAGATACCTTAAGACCTTCATCAAGATTTTTTAAGGCCTCATTTAACGTCAGTGTCAAGGTTCTGTGAGGAATAATTAATATAACAAAACAAGGTCTATATGCCCATCGATTGCCAGGGGATTTATGCAGGTAACTCATTAATGCTGCAGGGGGTTCTGCATGTAAATCCCGAAGCCTTGATAGCGAAATGGGACCCAATGATTTTTCCCCCTATAAAAAACACAAACAATGACAAGTATAAAAGCAGATAACCTGAATATCTATACAAACAGCTATATGGCTTGTAAAAGTTTTCCATTTACATCCTGTCACCTCTTCTTTTCACATGTATAAAAGATGGGACAATTATTTCAACAAACCTACCCATATAAATCAATGCAGTTTTGCTGTGGGGAGACTGAGTGTTTGAGGCATTTAATATTTCAGCATCGCCAGATTATCACCGGGATCCATTTCGCTTTGTGGTCAAGTGCATGATTAGCGCTGTGACAGGATATTGGCCATTTTCGTAGGAAGATCTGCAAATCCTAGTAAACAAATACCAGTTGGAAAAATTAAGAACAAGTCTGTGGACTGGAATGCACCCTACTTGTAATGGGAACAAAAAGCTGGCAATCAAATCTAAAGAAAAAAGCTAAATCACAGCAGAATGACCTACTTTAAGGCATTTGCCAAAGAGGCAGTGTTTTTAGACAGCTCTTCTGAAGTAGCGTCTTTCTGTCTATGCCATCTGCAGATTTATTACTGCCTGAGAAAAACAACCAGGAAAAAAAAAAAAGCTCTATTTGAATGATACTAGGAGCCTGGTCTATAGGAAAGATTCCAGTATTGTGGGCACCACACCCACACCTACTGATGTGGTCCAAGGTTTTGCTTTGGAGGCACCTAATTAAGAAACCCTGACTCATTTACATGGAGACGTTTGATCTAAATTACACTCCAAACCGCACCAAATTGGGAGCATCTGTGAATGTGAAATGTTTGTTCCCTGTGACGGCTAGAACAGGGCCAGCTCTGGACGGCACATGTTCAAGTGACGAAAAATATTTCACATGTAACGTACTTCTGAGACCCACTTTTCCACTAATAATTCATAGTGATCCTAACCAGTATCTGTACTTCCACAATTATTTCAGGCTGTGAAAAATTATGTCACTTTTTTTCCTACAGCTAGCAAGAGGTAGGAGACCACCTACTTTGTTTGTTGTCATTGATAAAAGGACTTAAGAGCAGCCAATAGTAAAAAGGCCAAGCTGTATGGTGGAGAGGCTGGCATTACCTCTACCTTTTAACTGGGGGTCCAGAAATGCGAGCAGCAATCTAAAGGGATGTATCTCGAGGGTCACCCCCTCTCATCACTGGCTTAACTTCTCAAGTTTTCCACTTGGCTTGCTCGTTCTCAGTAAAGTTTTGCTTCTTCAACTCCTCTGAGGCTGTCTTTGTGTCCAGAAGACACAGCCCATAAAAATGAGAACACTGATAGATTAAAAGTCACATTATCTGCAATTAAAGGGCGTTTAGATACAGTCCATCTCATTTCCATCAGGTAAACAGTCTAAGAAAGTTAAAAAAAAAAGTTCTGCCATTGGATGCTAAGAACAGGACGTGGCACATAGTTCTCCTGAAGGAGTGCTGCATTTCAAATACAACAAACAGGCAGCCCACCCGGCACTCGGGCACCTGCCGGCCACTTCACCTTCTCAGGCCATGCACCACCTATGTTTCAGCAGGGGTCCAAGGAACAAGAAAGAAACTTTTTAAAGAATTCCAGATTCCTTTGTCTGAGAAGATACTAATGCATTGATCTGACACACTGTTTTTTGCAGTAGCTAGGATGAGATTTGAATACATTAATAGTTTCAGCAGCAGAGCCCGGGGAGCCCAGTTAATAACTTCTGCGTGGGTCTACAGATAGACTTCAGACAGAGGTAAGGCTTTCGGCTCTCATGTTGGTAATACTTAGAGAGATCGAATGAAAGGGGCTGTTCTCCCAGAGCCTTTGTTGTGGGCATGCATCGTGACAGCGTGGAGCCAGAGCTCTTCTGGTTGTCTACACAGCCTGGATTCAATAAACTGTTATATATGCATATTATGACAGTGTGGTCAAGGAAGCCAGACTTTTCTACTCTACCTTCGAGTGCCTCTGTAGCCTGAATCTGGTGTTTATTTTTCTTGTCCCCATTCAATATGTTAGCATATTCATAATGTAATGCAGGTTATGTTCATTTTATAATTAAAGTTATGAATTAGCTGGGAAAGCACTCAGACTATGCTGTATGAAAAATATTCATCTCTTGCTGTTGCATACTGGGTGGTTCGGTGCGAATCCTAAACCTCAACAATCCCAGACTACCTTAGTTTGCTGGAGCTGCCTTAACAGAGTACCCGACGAGGTGGCTTTCACAGCAGAAATGTATTTTCTCACAATTTTGGCTGCTGGAAGTCTGAGGGCAAGGCGTCAGCAGCGTTGCCTTCTTCTGAGCCCTCTCCCCTTGGACTGCGGATGGTTGCCTTCTCACCGTGTCCTTACGTGGTCTTTGCTCTGTGTGTACGTCTCCCTGGTGTCTCTCTGTCCCAATTTCTGCCTCTTATAAAGACACCAGTCACATTAGATGAGGGCCCACCCTAACAGTCTCGTTTTAGCTTCATTGTCGAAAACCCGATCTCCAAATGTAGTCACCTCGTGGGCAGTGGGGCTTAGGGTTCCACACATGAATTGATGGGTGGGGGAGGGGGCTGGGGGTGTAATTGAGCGCATGACATACTCCAAGGGGGTATGCATAGCCGTGCTGCTGACACGCCCTTGCCAGATGTGTGTTTATTTGCAACCAAAACTAAAACTTAAGTTAATAATTTAAAATCTGTGGTATTCTTCCAGTATGATTTCTCAGTCACTTCCCCCATCAGTGAGAAATCAGGATGACTTTCTGAGGTTTAGGGGAAGCGGCAGCAGCAGCGTGACTCCTCTCATACCTTCTTGCTAGACTGGAAGGAAGCAGTTGCCGAGTACAGTAAGTGTTACCGCAGTGCCGGCCCCGAGCTGCACCCGCCTTCAGGGACCCCTGGTCCAGAGGCATAAGTGCCTCGCTCTCCATTACTGCCGACTTCCATTAGGAACAGATAATGCGAGAGATATCACTTTCACAATAAAACATTGCACTTACACCACACCTTTCAACTCAGCATTTCCAAATGCTTTAAAAATCATTATTATTTTTATTATTTATTCGTGGAATCCCAGCAGTCTACTCAGCACTGGGAAGTGCAGTCAAAGCCACAGCGCTGTGGTCTCAGTTACACAGCCTTACACCGACGCTCAAGTTTCCCCCTTGAAGTGCCAGTAAAATATCTGAAGGTGGATGTTTGTATGTGTGTGCATATTTAGGGGGAAAAAAGAGAGAGAAAGAAAAGAAACTTATCTGAGTCCTCCTGCTCCTTACATAGCTGAAGAAATTTAGAAAAGAGTCGTTCCATAGTGTTGCTCTGATAAATGATGAACCACACCAAGGAAAAAGCAAGAAAGCAACCATGTAGTTTTGGACCCAAAATTCAGAAAATGGAAATGAATTGCCCTAATCAAAGGCAACTACAATAACACTTTTCAAAGGGTTATTAGGCAGTGCAGGAAGTAGAAATCAATCATGGCCTGCATATTGTTCACTGGGCATTATTTCCTAGGTCAAATCTGCTTGACATTCAATTTAATGCAGTCTTTCATCAAGTTGAAAGGCCCTGGAGAAACTTTCCCTGGCCACCCACATTTTCCAACAGGGCTGTTGCCTAATCGACCTACTTTTGTCTTCTGACTTTTGATCATCTTTGTATAGTCTCCTGTCTTCTACTGAAACCACTCCTCTGCTTTACGTGACTTCCAAGGTGGTGAATATATGCTGTCCATTCCTTTGAGGCTAGAACCTGGTCTAGTGCCTGGCACACAGTAAGTGCTCAAAAAATGCATGTGAGTTGAATAAACAACAAATGCTCAGAGCACTCTGCAAAACAGTCTAAACATATGCTTGACACATCCTGCTCCCTCAACAAAGTTATAAGCCAAGACAGATCACAACAAAGAAGAGATAGTCAAGATGCAGATTAAAAATCTAATGGAATAATGTTTTAGATTGCTATAAATCAAAGTGACCATATGCATTTGCAGAAAGTATATGTTGAATGTTATCTTGACTAGTCTTGAATTTAGCCCGCAAAATTTTTCTAAAAAGAAGTATGAGTTCAGGAATTTTTATTATGATGGGAGGGAGAAATCAGAACCTGAGAAGAGTTCTAGCTTTGGGGGCAGGACTTCTGAGGAGCACTGAAGGTAAAAATAGGGGTCAGTATGTTGCCAAAAGGTCGGCCCCTGTCCTGACGAGCTAAATAACCCAGAGACAAGGTCTTGGAGCTTAGAAGGAAAGAGGCAGTTTTATTGCTTTGCTGGGCAAAGGGGACCCACAGCAGGCTAACGCCTTCAAAACTGTGAGCCCCCCTTGGGGGTGGGGTGGGGTGGTTATATGGCCATAGCTCAAACAATATAGCATTGAAAACAATCAACAGAATCATTTTCTTATCAAAAGACTTAGAATGGCAACATGATGCCTCCAGGCAACCAATTCTATAGAGGCCAGTGGTTAGATCTCTTTATCTCCTAAGCACTCAAGGTGTGGTCTTCTTGGTAATTCAGGCTATTTTGTAAGGTTACTGTCCGGTGGCCTTCTTGGAGAAGGACTCAGAGACCAAGCTTGATTATTACTTTCAATTACTGGAATAAAGTAGAAACAGTAAGATCAATAGCTTTAGTTTTAACAGTGGGCCTGGAACTGTGTATAGCAACCGGTCAGTCAGGTCAGTTGACCGTTTTAAGGGCAAGCATAAGAATAAGCAATCTGTTAGCCCAAGTGCAGCCATTTTATTAATCCTCCTTCAAGTAATTGGACTAAAAATATCTGAAAAGGCAAGACAGTCAGGGAGGTAGAGGAAAGTTAGGTTTCCTGAAGTGTTCTAAGGAAAGGCTTCTAAAGAAGATAAACACCCCCAGGTATAGAGAATTACTTTAAGGAGATTGTTGATAACACAGGAATGTCAGTAGTAACAAGACTGGGGACACACTAAAGTAGAAATTCAGAAAATAAGAGCTGCCACAAGGCAGCCAAAGTGAGGAGGATGTTTCTTGGGTCCTCTGTGCTTGGTGCTGGCCACCGCTTTGAGCAGTTCCGCCTTATTCCCAGGCGGGGAACTTAGAAAGGGCTGAAACACACACTGTAATCACAGGTTCTCTGTCTGCATGAAGCGTGAATCACAAAAGGCTATTTCCTGTGCTTAGAGAAAAGTATGCAATATATCTTTGTCTTTAGCCATCTCAAATCGGTAATGCAGAAAGACTATGTGCCCTTCTGTATTGGGCTGTTTTGAGGCTTAAATAATATCCTGAGCCCCTCAGAGGAAAGATGCTACAAGCAGAGGAGAATACAGGGCATCTCCCAAAAATGAGTGAGCTCAGCACCAAAAAGTGCCTGGCCTCATCTTGAAATCCACCAAAGAACAGCACAGCCAGAAACAAGTTCAAAAGTCAAAGGGATCGGACGACCCTAAATTAAAACAACAACAATATTCAAATTGCGTACCTTGCCTCAAGCTGCTTTATTATATTTTGTAGTTAGAGTTCACATGTTTGAATTCCAAAGTCCGACCTCTTTAAAAATGTTAACTGTTGAGTTTAAAATCAGGAAGCAGTAAAGTGGCTTCCCAGAGAGACACATATGGAAGGTTTCTAGTTTTAGGGGTGGGGAAAGAAGTTGATTTTGTTTTTAGTTCTGTGGAATTTCAGTCCAATCAACACCTAGGCCACTCCTTTTTTAAAAATGAAGAAGGAAGACATTTAAAAAAAATTATAAGGATTCAGCGTGCAGAGAATTTCTTGCAGACATCTGGGCGTCTAAACAGACATCCGTGAGGCAAGTGCAGGTACAGCAGCAAGAGCAGGCGTCTGACCTTCATCCCCATTTTCAAGAGGGAAGTGGTTTATAGGTTTTCGAGGTGTCAGCGCCCTAAGGGAAGCTGGCGAAGCCTCTCATTTCAAAGATGAGCGACCCTGGGACTTTCCTAGGTCCTCTAGCCAGTGTGCACGTCCTATAATCCAGATTGACTTTGGTGGTACAAAGAAAACGGAAGTGAGCTTTGCTGAAGGCTAATTATTCTAGATAGTTTTATATAGAGTAAGGTTCTTAGAGTTTTAGTTTTCAATGAAGTTCGTTTCATCACCAAGGTGATGTCAGCATTTCCTCATTGTCTTAGCTCTACCTGGAATTCTAACCATTACTTCCATGAACGAACATGTCATGTCATCAGTTGAATGAGTTTTCTCGCTAGCCGCCACGTCTCTATCTGGAAGGCTTGGCCCACACTCTTCTGCTCCTACCCAGGCCCCTCTCTAGGCTCTCTGCTCATCCCGGATTCTGCCACTTCTTTGGAGAATCTGGATCAGTGTCCAGCTCTATTCAGATCCACTTGATCACAGATCTGGCCCCGTCAGAGGAGACCTCTCCCTACTCTCTCAATTCATAGGCCTTCTTATAAATAGCTTATTGGTGAATTTGATGCTTACATCCAGCAAAGTGAAGGTAGAGCAAAGGCTATTCTTACTTTTTTCTGATTCTTGCAGAATACCTAGCATGAATAGACACCATTGATTGAGCACTAACCAGGTGTCCCATTCTCCTGAAGGTGCATTACATCATCTCAATTCAGCAAACATGTAAATGAGGTATTGCCCTTAATTTATGTCTCCAAAATCTAGCACCCAGAGGAACCAGATCACCCAACTAAAAAGTAGTGGGCCAGTATTCGAATGCAAGTCTTTCTGAATCCATAGCCTTTATATTTAACTTCTATGCAAAACCGTCTCCCTTCTCACAGTAACCTGCACATAAAAGTCACTCAATATTTGTGAATTTAATGAATGGATAAATGAATAAGTTAATATGGGAGCTGTTCCCTGCTCCAATCTGACTTTCAAAAAAAAAAAAGAAGAAGAAAAGACGCAGAATCTTGGTGCCTTTGAACAGACATGGTCAGATAGCACAAGGAAAGCAGAAATGTTCTCAGAAGTGAAGAGTTAAGTTGATCACTGGCAGCCTACCTGGAAGTGATATGACTCACAGGGAATGAAGCAAGCCTCAAGTCAAACTTGGCAAGCATTTGTAACTTGAGAGTGTGCATCCTAAACATTCTACTAACCTCACCCTTAACTTTCTCTTTGCCCTTGTTTTCTAACTCATTTTAAACATATTTAACCTTTTATATTGAATGCATTTTTATACAGTAAAATACATTTATTGTTATAAGGTGAAAGTGTAAATCAGTTTAATACATAATCAAATTAATTAGCAAGATAAAACTGGTGCTCAAATTTACAGAGCAAGTTCAGAAATGTTTCCTGGATAGAAGTGGGTGGCTCATGGCCTTATGTATTGCTTCATTTAAGCACAGGGCTATAAATGTGAAGTTGTGTTTTAGGGAAGATTTGAAATGTGTGGCGTTCCAGAAGGTAGATAAAGATACATCTTGTCGGTATTAAAATCAGAAGAGTTTAAAGGCCAATGGAAGATATATGGGATTTTCATAGAATTTTTTTTGTAAATCCCACTAAACAGTATAAAGATCTCTGAGTTTGAAAATGGTTTTATCCTCAGAACCCATAAGGTTTGCAAACTGATATTTTAAAACACAGAGGGAAGCGTTGACTAAGACTGAAAGATACGGTTTTCTTGAAATGTCTTTATTAAATATGAAGACAATAAAGAAAAGCTAATTTTATTGCAAATTCTGAGGCCACCAGATGTTATTTCTCTCTATTGCCATCACCAACCCTTACTTGTGTTTTCTAATGATAAGGGAGGCTGGGAACCACTGATCTACTCCAGTCATTTCACAGGAATATCTCATAAAGAAATCCCTTGTCCAGATTTTTCCCAGTTGTGGTAAAGAGCAGTGATGTTGAGGCAAGTCTCAGTTCATGGGAACCAGCTTAGTTCAGTGAAAGAACCATAGAAAGGAACCCAGTTAGGAAAAGGGAGAATGTGTTTCTTACCAAACTGTCGTTGCCTTCTGCCTGTCAGTGGGTGTCATTGTCTACTACAAATTCTCAAGGACCTCTGAAGAATCAGAGTCAAGCCCTTCCTAAGAGTGTTGAAAGGATGGGTATCTGATTTGTTTAACTGCAGGCATGTGTGTGACCGAATAAAGCGGATCCCTGAGGAGTCCTTTTCCAGATGTATGTATGACGTTTGTGCTTTATTTGAGTTCATTTTGGGGAGTGAAGACCCTACAAAAGTAACATAATCTGTGTGGACTGAGGGTTTGATACTGAAGAATCCAGATTTCAATTCCCAGTTACATCAGTAAACTATAGCTTCAGTTACTGATCTCACATCTAAAACAGAAAAATAAAAGCAGACCCAACTTCATTTTTCAGAATATCTTATGGCAAATTTAACAAACCAGTTCCCCAATTCATGTATTATAAGACAAGCTACCTAAAATTTTCAGTCAGAAACTGCCTGTAGATTTATTCAGAGACTAGAATTAATTTCCTTTTTTTTTTCATTTGCTTAGTCTATGGAATTACGAAGCAATTTTCTTTCCTCTCTGTTAAAGAATGTTGATGCCCATCTATTAAGATGGAGGGTGAATGTTTGAAGAGGGATTGAGGGACCATCTATGATTTCTAAGACTGAATTTCCAGAAGTCTTTAAAGTCTTTAACAGGCATCATAGAAATCCAAACTGTAATTATAATATCTATGATATATTTTTCTTTATAAAAAATACCCTGGTCTAAATTTATTTTTACAAAAAAAAAAAGAATATAAACTAACAAAGCCAGCAACTTCAAATAAATTTCCCCTCTAAATTTAATTGGCTTTTACGTTGGTCTACCCTCATTCATGTCAACATTTGATTCATGAGCTTTATCTTTTTGTTAGGTGCCCAGCCTAACTAGTCTAAGGTGTGAGGGCAGCGCTGACCTTGGTTTAGATGTGCCTGAACACTGGCTGCCCCTTCAAACACTCACAGTCCTCTTCTCATCAGAGAGAGCTGGGAGGGGCAGCAAAGGCTGAGGGAGATGCAGCATGAACTGTGCAGTGTCGATGTGTTCTCCCAACTTACTGACTGACCTTCAGCGCACACCACACTCCTGACCCTCATGAGGTGGAGCCTAGGGGGGAAGTGGCACTGAGTACCAATTCCAATGTCCTGTTGTTCTGTGGTCTCAATTAAGTGCCAATTAGTTACCACTGGCATCTTTGGCATTGGTTGTCAAATTGCATTTAGGAGTCTCTTTTCAGTGTTTAAATATCAGTAGTCCAAAATCCACAGCTAAAAATCTCATGTGTGCTATATCCGACCCACCCCCCTTTCCAAAACTGTGTTTTAAGATTCGACAAGTATGTCTATAACCACTGCAGGTAGCTTTCAAACACAGCAAACAGGCACTGGTATTGTCAATTTTGATTAATAGCACTTCATTAATAAACATCCTGTTATTCCGTCTCCACCTGCACTTGCTGATGTTGCCTGGAATCAATTAACTCATATAATTTGATTTATTTTACAAAGACATTTTGGGATGTGCTGTGCTGATGATAAAGGCCCTGTTTTAGCCGTTCTTGATTACAAGTTAGATTGTACCTAAATGGATTTCTGTTCCTGCGTGGATATGTATACATGAGCGTGTGTTTTGCAAGGCAGTTGGAAGAAAATGCTGCTTGAAGAAGTCCTGAATTAAAGAATTCATTTTAAAACATGGTGGGGGGTATTCCTCCTGGATATTCTGACTTGATCGGAAGACTCCTAAGAGATGCAGATCCTGAAATGTTATGTATCCTCTCTCTTAATGAAGCCACTTTACTTAGCAAATCAGCGAGTCTCCTTTTACATCAAAGAACGAAATAGTGTCACTAAACACCAGCTAGGGCTAAGATATTAGAGCCAGATATTAGATTCAGCTTCATGTGTAATTTTCTTTTGCTTTACTTTGTTTTAGATGTAGTTTCTTTTTTTTCCCTGAAATATTTACAAGCCATGGTTTCCGGGTCAATTTGGTCCCAATTTCGCATTCTGTGAAAACATTTCTTAGACTTCGATAGGCTCTTAAGAAATGCTAAGTTTGGTACAAGTGACAAAGTCCAACTCAAACTGTTTAGGTACAAAAGAGAATCTGTTGGATTGCTTAACTGATTAGATGTGACTTTGGGAGTGACTAGATCCAAGGGCCAAAGAGTCTTGCCAGGAATTTGCCTCTTTCCATCTCTAAACTCTGCTCACCTCTGGGCTAGCTTTGTTTTGCCTTAAAATCTTTCCTCCGGGCAGCGAGACGCCAGCGGCGGTATTGCATGATATCACCTTAGCGCACACAGGGGAAGAAAGCTTCTCTTACGCTATGGGAATAGAAAATTCCCAGGAACAATTCCCCCTGGCCTGGCTTGGATCCCTTGCTTTTTCTGTATTTTTCTCCGTGGCAGAGGAATGCATGCCTCTCATTCGTTGGACTTGGAACACAAGCCCGCCCCTGGATCCAGGGATTGGGTCAACTCCACTCAAGCGACTGGGAGTAGGGGACAGGCAGTTTCCCCCAAAGACGGTCTTACCAAATGGAAGAAAAATGATGCATAGAAGGAAAAAAAAAATCCACTCATCCACAACAACCTCTTATTTTCTCAACATAACTATCCTATCTCTGAATGTAATAGTATTTCAATCAGAGAAGTAAATGGAGGCTAAGCCACATTAAGGAGCACTGTTATCTCTAAATGAGAAAAGTTGCCTTTCTTACCTGCTCTAGCAAAGTGACCATAGTCAGGGACTATCAAGCATAACTGAACAGCATCCACCCGTCCATGCAATCCTTCATCCACGTAGCACGAGAGTCCCTGCGGTGAGATAGATCCTGAACTAGGCACTGGGGCTATAAAAAAATGAAAAAAGAGAGAATAAGGCAGCTCCTTAAAGAGTCTCTTTGTAGAAGTGGCATAGTGTAGTGATAAGAGATGATAAGGCTTTGGAGTTACATAGAGCTGGGTTTCAATCCCAGCTCTTTTACTTACTATGTGAGTGTAGACAAAGTTCTCACTCCTTCTGTGCATCAGGTTCCTTATCTAAAAATAGGTGTATTATAAGAACTAAATGGGTAGTATTTATAATTTGCTCCACATAAGGCCAAGCACATGTGATTCTTCAATAATTAATAGTCATTACTGTGGATATAAAATGAGATACTGCAAACAAATGACTGTACACAGTGCCTGGCATGTAGAATGTGCTCAGGAAATGGTAGTTGGCAGCTACTACCAAATGAAATAGAATGAGGGACTAAATCTAAAAGAAAGCAAAGTTTAAAAACCAAGAAATTTCTATTATGATAGATTTGGAAAAAGCCTGGAGAATTCACCCAGACCTACCCCATCTTCAGAGAAAAGCCTTTAGTAATTTTAGATTAGTGGAATTTATCTTCTCTTCAAAGAAAGTGTTCCCAAAAGCAACTCTCTTCCTCTTTGCTCTCATATTTCATCAGCTTACATAATATTTAATTAAATTACATAATTACAATAATAAGTACAACTGGCATAAACTTGTTTGGGACTCTCTCCTGGGACTTCCCTTCTAGTGGGAACAGATGTGCACGGTTGAGAGTCATCAGCTAGCCTAGCCGCTAACGTCCCATGTGTGGCGGGCATTGGTCACTGTGTTTTACAGAGGGAGGAGAGAGCCGGTGAAGTGGAAGTCAGTCACAGGACCCTCTCCAGGACTGCAGCCGTCATCAGCAAGCTCTTGGTCTTCTTGAATGCCACTAGTTGTTGAAAATTCGTCCCATATTTACTTGTATTTTTTAAACATCCTTCTCTAGGTGGTATGATCAAAATTTTATAATCTGAATTTTAAAAACCTGCCTTCTGGAATCAATTTTGCTATTCTATAGTCACAACTATGTACTCAGCAAAAAAAAAAAAAAAAGCAGTGTGACTAGAAAATAGTAGAATATGAAGGACTGATAACTTGGCACTGCCCTAAATCCATTCCTAACTCTAGTCTTAAATAATAGGTTCTGTATTCATTTCTAAGAAGGAAAAAACAGAAACTTGTCTCACACCATCATCATTGAAATGACACCGTCAATTGGGTAGAATCTAAAAGAAGATTAGAATATGTTTTCCATATATATCTGTCCAAATGCCCAAAATTAAGAGAGTATTCTTTCCATTTTGCATGGTGATCTCATGAAGATTTTTGAAACCTACTTCTTTTCTGTCTTGCAAACCTTAAAATCAATCAGAGTGCCACAAAATGAGAAGCATTGGCAGCATATCTATTTTAAAACTGGTGCTTTGGGGGAGATTAATGACTTAAATTTTAAGTAATAGTCATTAAAGGCTAAAACTAAGGAAGTTCTTATTTGTAACCAGGTACTTCTGCTGAGAACAGCATTAGAAGTAGCTCGCTTTGTGCCTCAGGAAGTTAAAATTTTATGATCAGAGTGAAAAATAAGTTATTCTCGCTATGGAGTCTTGACCAATGGGAGAGTAGTGAGTGAAGCAAGGGGCGTGCCGCTGGGCCGGTGCTGGAGTGACCCAGCCGGGACAAATCATTACAATATTAATAAATACCAATAGCAGATGTTGAAAGAAAGAAAGAAAGAAAATAAGCTATCATATAGAAATTGATCAGATCCAGAAATCATGCCTTTCACTAGCAGTCTGTGAGGGAAAGAGTCCTAAATGATAAAGGTACCTTCCAACCTTCAGCTGTACGTTAGATGATTTGGATTTTTCTCCAGTAATCACTGGCCACCTGGTAGACACTGACATTGTATGGTATGGTTCACTGGTTAAAGATGACTTGAAGCAAATCAGTTCCTTAGATTTGACAACCTCCTGGTCTCTGAATATCATGGAGATAAATTTCACTACTTATGTAGTGAGGTCAGCTGTAGTCATTACAGTCTCAAACATTTGGGTGTAAATAACAATTTAAAGTTTAATAATTACTTTTGGTGAGAAAAAGAATTATGGGCCAAGGCATCCTTTTAAGTTTTCCTTAATCTATTAACTGAAATAGTCACATAATCCAAATTGCATGCTCTGCTCTGTAAGGCACTTGCATTAACAGCCATGGCACAGACCGGAATGTCTTTCTTAACCCTCAGTTTAAATGCCAAGAAAGGCACTATGGTTGGTCCCATTCCTTGGTTCAAGCCTTCACCCATGGTCCAGACAGCCGTAACAAAACATAGCTAGGTCTACTTACTGGGAGAAAAAGGGATATTCTGGTGAGTGCTTATTGAGAACATTAAATGAGGAAACACTGGAAAAAGACACTGGAGCCAGGTTATAGAAGGGTTAATATGTCCAAGTAGGGAGCTGGGATTTTACCTAACGGATAATGGAAAGCCACTGTTGGTTTTTAAGTCAAGAATGTTGATCCACGTGATGAAACTAAAAGAGTTCAGGTGCATGCAGGCCCCCTCTTGGAAGGCTCTGTAACCTGTGTTTGAGGGGAGGCAGTAAAAGTGGTTCAAGTACACTTGGAGGCAGAAGAAGACAACAGCCTTAGCAGAGGGAGTGGGCAAATATTAGGTGAGAGAGTCAAGTCTCCCAGCAATCCATCGGGGGTTCAGAGCTGGGTCCTGGTCCTCGGGGCGGGAGTGAAAGGCAGAACCAAGAATCCAAACCACAAGCAGAGGCGTCACTTGGGGAAATGGCACATACAGCCCTGTCCTGCTGCATCCTGAGATCAGTGAACTGGCAGGATCCATGGGCCCTTTAGGGGAAGCTGGGGTGCTGCTGAGGCAGGCAAGAAATGGCACCAAGAATCGGTAGGAAGTACCCCTTGTCAGTCTACGTCACCGTTCCTGCTAACATTAAAATAGCATGTGTTCAAACTTCCAGTCCTTGGGAAATTAGACACCTGATGTCTCTCAGGTTATCGGAAGGGATTTTTGTTTCATCTCATTGTTTCTGGCTCAGTCTCCTGCTTTAGCTGAACCCACAGCTCGTGCATGCCTCACCACTTGCCAGTGTTCCCTTGTCTTAAAAATTCCTTTGCCTTGCTTTCCAAAAGCCCACTCCAGGACGTAGCACTTGAGAGACATTTTCAGGAGATTCATGGAGGATGAAAAGATTACATCACACCCAGCCAAGCAGATAATTTAAAATTTAAACTTAAGTAATAGGCATTCCTATTATTACCTTGGTCCTTCCCTGTACACCCTCCACTAGGGAATTTTTGCAGATTGTCTCTTCCATTTGGCCTCCAACTTCGCAACATGTAACTCTGCCTCAACACTCTTCTTTCATGTTCTTTCTTTTTATATGCAACCTTCATAAGTCCATTTCACGTTTTCTATGGAGAATTTCGCCATCTCTTTTTCTGGACTGTGTTCTAAGGATTATCTTTCCACAATCAAAATGGTCCATCAAAATATTTTGCTAAGAAAGAAAGAAAAAAATGACTCTTTTCCCTTAAGAGGAATTGTGCTACCAGCTATTAAATAAGACTTCGCCCCTAGCATACTTGAATCTCTAAGTTGAGCATAACTCTGTCTCTTTTTCACTTAACTATGGATTAATATATCTAAAGTGGTCTGCAGATGGTCTAGTGGGACGCCCAGGGCTGTGCTGACCCTTCTGGCTATCACTGACTGCATGTCAGAAACAACAGGCATGTCAGACTCTGCCTCTTGCTCTTCCTCTTGACAATTTATAGATCCAATGCTATTTGGACAGGTGGAGAGGTAATCTCACCAGCGAAGCAATTCCCTTGGGCCATTATCCATGCAAGATATTTCCTCAGTTGAAAAATGCTATTGGAGAAAGTCACTGAGAACTCCGGTAAAGAAATTCCTGAAATTGCGGTGTCGAAGCTAGTAAAAGGCTCTGCTACCAGAAGCAATATTCTCACCAAGCTGTTGATACCATGTGAGAAATGTACATCTTGAGCCAGAATTGGAGGGGGGGTGATAACGATCCTCCAGGTCTGTCCACTGATCTTGTCCCAGGTAGAGCAGGGCCAGTTACTGTCTCACTGCAAAGTAAACGCAGGCCCCCAAACTGTCGCTACCACATCACAAGCCGTTTAGTGCCTCAAAGAGAGTGAAGTCCTACCGGGAAACGATAAGCATAGGGTCTATTCAGCTTCCAGTTCAAGGACCACATTTATGTGCTTGGGAGTTGATTTAAATTGCCTCTTCTTTTTCAAGCACTAAAGCCATCCTGCCCATTTTGGGGGGAGGGGGAATATTGAAGTTTTGGTTAATTGAGAGAAAAAGATAAAACAGGCAAGGATCTAGCAGCTGTACTCCATTTTTTATTGAGGAGCGACTTCAATGTCCTGTCCCTCCACCCCTCCCCTGTGTTTGTCCCACCCCAAATCACTGAGCCCAACGATGACAAAGATGGGGAAGTCCCAGGCAGCTCACCTGCACTAGTAGCAGTGGTCCCCTGGCAAACATGCTGAAGACATCGCCTTGGCAAGTGACAGGCACCTGGGCCTTGGCGAGGGCGTTCGTGAACAGTATTAGCAAAGACCAATTAGATAGTTTTGGTTGAAATGTTTCCAAAATGATGAGCAAAATAAAGCCAACCTAAAGAAAATATTTTAAAAATCTCCCACTGAGCATGCTCAGAAAGAGCATTTTAACTTCTTTTATTTTTAAAATGCTCAACCATTTTCTTCAAAAACTTGGCTTGATCTTCCTGATTCAGTGATAACTGAAGTCATGCCAGCTTTGAAGCTTTTAGCTTCAGCTGTTTTAGAGCTATATGTGATCCCCCCAAAAGGTTGGAGTGGATTTTTTTCCTGAGTGAAGAAAGAAGCATATGTTTTAACCCTCATGTGCCTTTTTTGAAAAAGATAAATTAACATCCTGTAATATTTTACCTTTGGGTTTAAAATAAAGAGTATAGTTTGAAAGTCAAGGAGACATTTTTCAGAAATTAAAATGGGGGCTCCAGCCTTCCGGATTAGGTCTACGGATTTTGTCTGTTTTGCCAAATACATTTGGTGACTTGCACGTCTGCTGCTATTGTTCTGAAAATGGCAGCAGAGACAAGGCAGTTTGGAGACTTGAACAAGATGGACCACACACAAACGCAGCTTCAGGACATCAAAGGAACATGAAACTAATATGCAGAAACCCTGGAGCATCCTGAATACATCTTTCTTTCTAACCAGATAAATGACAGAAAGAACGAGAAATAAAAATGCATTTAGCAAACTTTAATCCACCTGAGAGCCTAATTCTCCCGTCTAACTATAGATACAGGAAAGGAGGGATGAGTCATGAGAAGTCAGAGGCTGAGTGGTAGCAAATAGATGTAATCGCATGGCAGGAGAATGTACGCGAAGAGAGGGTGGTCAGGGTGGCTTCTGAGAGCCACGTCTGCGCTCTTTTCTGTTTTCAACCATGCCAAGGCTGCCCTCAGATTTCCCCGGGGATCACTTGGTCATTGGCTCTCCTTAGGAAATAACAGAGATGGTAAGAAAAGAAACTCAGGGTAATTACAGCTGATACAATTATTAGCTAGAAGTAAGACAATATTCCTCGTAATGCAGGAGAAATGTGTCAGATGGCTCCCAGCAAACCCTGGAGTAGGTGCAAAACTTACCTGAGAAATGGTTTTTGACCTTGGGAGGACCATCCCCCAGGTTACTATAGACGGAAACATTGGATGATACTGGTGCTTCCAGATCAGACCTAAGTCATTTTTGCAGATGCCTATACAGTGCCAAGTCTAGGCAGTATCCAGTTGAATTTCACTAAATCACAACTACCCCTACATCCTGGTATGTGCTGACACTCTGGAAGAACAACAAAAGGAAAGAACTGGTAAAGAAATGACAAATGTCTCACTCTCTTATAATGTCAGAAGGACTATGGGCAGAAAAATTGAAACCAGAATGAAAGGAAGGTTTAAAAGGAAATTGAGTCTGTGTTTACGAAAGGATTCCAACTCTGGGTGAACTGTCCAACTCGACCAGTTGCTTTGGAGAAACATGATTAAAGTGATGACTGAGGTGTTTTGTGTCCCAGCCTCAGTTTCCTTGAGTCCCCTCCGAGTCCAGTAACAGCCAATCAGAAAGGAACCTGGCCTGGAGGCTCGTCAGTGATAATAATTGAAAACATCTGTCCATGTAGCAAGTGTGGGAAGCCAGAGCAGCTCCCTGACAGAGGGAGTTCTCAGACAGCACAGCCATAACCACGACGCACTCATATTCTCCTTCACAGGCTTTGCTCACTGCCAGCTGTCTTTATTCTCCTGCCAGGAAAGCAAGGGGCCTGGGGCTCTTACCCGGGCTGGGGTTAAGTGAGCTGGGACCGGGGGAAGGTGGGGGACTCAGAGCTCTGGGTACGAGACGAGGGCTATCTGACTGGGAACGGAGGAGATCCAGGACTGGGGGGAGGACGGGCAAACAGATGAACAAGTGAGGTGTCCGAGGCACAGGCAATATAAGATAACAATGTAAGAAGAGCTCACAGTCTGCACTCAGGTGACCTGGGTTTAAATCTCGGCACTGCCGTTTCTGTGTGACGCAGGACAACCTCCCTCAGCCTCAAGTTTTGCATCTTTTAAAGGGGAAATAATAACGGCACCTATCTCATAAAGCTGTTGTTGGGAAAAAGAACGATGATGCACTTGGGGCACGAGGCAAGGACTGGACAAACGTGAGCTCCTTTATCAGATAGAAGATGCCTTAGCACTGAGGTTTGGGAAGGCAGAGGCAGAGACGTCTACTGCAGGGCTGATCCCTGGCTCCTGCGGACGGTGTCACGTTGGCTTAGACAGTCGCCGTGTTGTTCCAGCAAATGTGCCCCCCCCCCGGCTGCTGCCTTTTAAAAGCTGTGGTGCTTAGATTTTTAGGATCTCAGCACTGACTCTTTCTCGTAGCTTCTCACTACCCCTAGGGCCGTGTTCTGGGCTGCACCAGCTTCCATCTGATCTAGCTGGCTTCACCTCGTCCTAATGCACCAATGCCTCATTCCGCCTGTCCCAGCAGCTTGCCGGCTCCTTCTTTTGGTGTTGAACACACCAAGGGAATATCTGGTCAGAGGAATGCCTATTAAATATTACCTCAGCCAACTGAAGAGAAACTTCCAGATTTTAGGTTGGAGAAAATTTAAAACAAGGAAAACTCAAGCAAGGGAAAGAAAGAAAATAAAGTTCTTAGTAGGAAGACTTAGATGTTTTCCCTGCCTGCAGAATACTTTCTTCATTGAGAATATAATAAACCAATAAATTCAGAAAGAAAATATAAATAAAAGATTATAGAGGGCAACATTTAAAAAAAAAACCAAATTATCCAGATCATTTCACTGTTGAAGACTCTCTGTACATGAATTAACCACCTCTGGAAACTGCATTAGCAGTCACATCAGCACAATTGTCTGTGTATCTAACACAGTTATTTGATGTGTGATATTCACTTGGAAGCCAGAAGGAATAAATCCAGCTTGCAAAGAAGCAGAACTTACTTTTAGGGTGGGGTGTAAGTCCTGAGAAAATCTTGCTTAACACATGGGTGGCAAGAAATAATACAAAAGGAGAAAGTTGGGGAGGCCAACTTTGTATCATTAGTTAAGAACAGTTATGTATTGTATATGTATCCAACATAAACACTTGGCTAAGGATGTTATTCTACTGACAGTGTTTGCCTTTCCTTATGGTCATCAGCTGGTGACTACTGCTACTTGGCTGCGAAGCACTTCATCCATAAAGAAAAGCACCATAAGTAATAATGAGTGTGAGTTTGTGTTCATTGCAAAGCAAGAATTCAGCTTCAACAAGAGATTTTTTTTTATCCAATTGAAATGAATCAAACTGTTTAACCTAATTGGGCTTCTATAAATCAGGAGTGTGGCCGTATTAGTAATCCTCCTAGATAAGGCATTGCAGTGAGGCGCCATGCAAGAGTACAAATGTATAAACACAAAATAAATAGAATCCATTGACCCTCTTCTATTCAGCAGCCTTATGCATCCTCCATCATCACTATTTAATAAAACTACCACTTAACCACTGACATTAGTAAATCTTTTTAACCATTGAGAGACTGTATTTTTCCTTTCTCTGACTTCCCTTCAGTATGCACGTACAACCACAGAAAGGCCTGATATTTTGATGACTATAAGGTAACAAAACATGGGGACGGAGTGGGGAATGCACCTTCCCTGGGAACTGGGTTTTAAAAATACATATGATGAGCATAACGTAACTGCTTTTAAAAATGAAGCAGGTATATATGTGCTAACTTGAAAGGATCATCTATTTAGATCTCTTTTGTATGTATGTATTTAAACCTGCTTCAGATGGTTATCTTTGAAAATGAACTCTAATATATATCTAAATTCACTGTTTGTCTACTTTGACACCTCTATCCAGATATCATTTTCCTTCTTTTCCTGTACTCACTTAAGGGCAACTTGGTTCAAATGCCCCCAGCAGCTGCCTCTCACGTTTCCAGATTCTTCCTCATCCAGCAATGCCTCGTAAGACTTCTATAGATGTATCTGATTTCCTTCTGAAATTGCTTTTCCCCTGAATGGCACATTCCTGGCACATACACCACCATTCTCCATCCAAATCCCATGCAGACATTACTGATTGGTCACGTCACTCTTTTAACTTCAGGGTCCTTCCCCACAGGGCAGACAGCCACCACGGGCCAGGTAAAGCAAATCCATGTGTCATCCCTCTGCCAGAGCGGGTCTCTTGGTCCATCGCCACCATTCTTTTCTAGGTGTTATGAAAACAAAAACGCAGACTACAGACACACCCTCATGCTTCCAAGAGAACAGGAGGCTCGTGTCTGTTTCCTTACAAATCTCTAGTGTCTGCCTTTTTGTTTCATTCTTTATTTTAATAAATAAGTGTATATCTGATAGTAAAGAGATACATATATACACTTTACACATATATTAAGTATATTTAAAATACGTGCATGTAGAGTAAGATACTACTGCGAGCCCCTCAAATTTTAGGGTTTCCTTACTTCACCACCGAGGACAATTGCCATGTGTTTCTGAGCCTGTCACCTTTCCTTAAAAATCACTTCAAGATGGAGGAAGAAAAAAGAGCTTAAACCTTTTGTAAGTGTTAAATTGTTCAACAGTAGGATTCCGTGAAGAAGGAAATTTGAACTCCTCCAGCCCAATTGTCTGATTTTCCAAAACAGGAGGCCGAAGCTGAGGAAGGCTAAGTCAATGCCCGAAGTCCTCCAAGCAGTGGAAAGTGGATCCGGGGCAGAGAACCAGGCTTTCTGTGTTCTCATGCACATTGATCCTTTACCTCGGCATTAACACTGGTGTGCACCGATGAGACCAAAGCAGCTTCTCTGAACCACCTTTTCCTCCAGGCTCCCATGGTGTCCTGGGTCAGCCGTCTTCGGGTGTGCACACAAGTCTAGGCCAGCGAGATGGTTTCTTTCTCACTTGGATAATGTAGACATAATCCATAAGGAAGCAAGACTTCTCAACAGAAACCGCATAACTTCTGCATTCTATTTTTGACACCTTAACCTAAAGTAATTTCACACTACCTCATAAAACCTTTGAAAACGGAGCATCCAAGGATGATATTTTGCACTTACTGAATTCTCCTTTCCAAAAAAAAATACCTCTAAATGTTACATTAGATTGCTGTACTTCCAAATTCTATTCTCCAGTCATCCTCCGTAGGTTTTTTTTTTTCCAAAAAAAGTAAAGAGAAGACAGGGGAGAGGAAAAAGGGAAGGAGGATTGACATGGAAAAAAGACTGAACGTCTTTACTGATGAACTTGACTTTCCCTCTTGAACTTAAAGCAGCTAACAAGAGTATCTGTGGACAGCTTTACTCTGACTATAGACAGAAAAGTGTAGGGGAGTACCTCAATTTTGTTCAGTTCAGCTCACTTTCTGCTGAAGTAAAAACACTTCTGGGTGAGGAAAAATTTTAACCTACTAGTCACCTCTAAAGCAAAAACTATTTGTAATAACAGGAAGGTAGAGAGTGCTCAAATTTCCTACTTGCAATGAAAACAGGAGTAAAGTGGAAGGTAACACACCACCTAAACTCAAAGATTTTTGCAGTCTAATTGAGGGAGATAAAACATATGTGCAGGAAATAACTTAGAGATAAAAATAAAACATGTCAACAACAATGTAATACAATCTGAATGTTTAAATGCCAAGAAAGCAAATAACGAAATGATCAGAATACAGTTCTTAAAGGCTTCCTCGTAGAGACAGGCTTAAATATGGTTTGGGGTATGGTAACTGAAGCAGAGTGAAAAGCAATTCAAATGTGTGTGGCCATAAGAATGGAAAAGCCGGAAAATTGACCTCTGGACCCTGAATTAATGCAATCTGCTTTCGTCATCTTTTTGTGTTTGTTCTACTTTTTTTAATTAATAGATTTTATTTTTCAGAACAGATTTAGGCTTACAGAAAACCAAGCAGAAAGTACAGAGAGTTTCCATATACTCTCCCCCGACTCCCCACCCCCAAAAACACACTCCCAGTTTCCCCTATTATTATAACATCTTGCATCCATGTGGCACACTTGTTGCAATTGATAAGCCAACGTCAATACATTATTATTAACTAAAGTCCATAGTTTATATTAAGGTTCATTCTTAAAGTCACATATTACATCAATTTTTGACAAGTATATAATGACATGTATCCATCATTACAGTATCATACAGAATAGTCCCACTGCCCTGAAAAGCCCCTGTGCTCTGCCTAGTCATTCCTCCCTCTCCCCTAACTCCTGGCAGCTACTGAACTTTCATTATCTCCAGAGTTTTGCCTTTTCCGGAACGTCAGATGCTGGAAATCATATGGCCTTTTCAGACTGGCTTCTCTTACTTGGCAATATACATTTAAAATTCCTCCACATCTTTTCTTGGCTTGACAGCTCATTCCTTTTTATCACCGAATAATATTCCCTCACCTCACATTCACTCATTGAAGGATATTCCTAATCTTTTTGAATTTAAAAACAAACTTCTTTCAACTTAAGTTTTTTAACCAGTGCATTGCTCGGGTAGGAAATGCAGGTCTCAGAACACGTGTCCTTTTCCCCTTAAGACTTCCTTGTCTAGGGGAGGAGCTTGTCATTTTCCACAACATGATAGCAGGTCATCATTCTTCTCCTTAAACTTGAGTCATGGGCCACCTCACTCTTTTGCTTTTCTTCTTTGGTAAGGCTCAAGCAAAGCATTTTAGAATGTATAACCAAAAGCTGAGAGTTCTTAATTTTTAAGTTTTGAATTTTGAAGGTGAACACAGTTATTATCAATCGTCTGTGGGGGGGAGGGTCATGTCTTTTCTTCTAGAACTCCACGGACACGTTATCTTCACAATGAATCAGAATATAAATCTAAATTTGAAATAATGCCTTTTTCTCTCTTCTTTAATAACAGTGTTAATTATATCCCAAAAGGTAACAATTCTATGACTTTTTCAAAAATGACATCCGAAGCTGTTGTTGATTCTCTAAGTGGAACCAAATGTCACCTGGCACACCTGTGCCTTTCTTTCTGACACGAAATAATGCTGATAACCAAATTACTGTAGTAATAACAATTTAAAAGGCCCCTCTGCCACTTTAAGGGAATTTTCAATGAAAGCCATTTACTTGGCTCCATGATTATGTACACACGTTGATTTTGAGACAGCACTCAGGGGGCTCTGCCAGAAAAATTCGAAAGTTCAAGCAGAAAAAATAATCATGATATCTTTCAGTCATTTGCTGCTTGTATTTGTTTCCTTAAAATGCACAGCTAAATGCTCTCTGCATACACATATCACTTGGTAGGTGGGGTGTCTTATTACTGAGTTATTTTCCAGTACATTTGGCGTAGTTAAGGTAAAGTATATTAACTTCCTCTCAAAATAAAGATGAAAACAGAGTTGTAGTGGTCGTGAATGCTTCAACATTGTCAGGAAGTTAAGAACTGACAGGAGGTCCAAATAATCAACTCTGCCTGGTGCATACACTCTGGTTTTCCCCTGAGATATCCGGTCTAATCCTACAATGTATCTGACCGGCATGAATGTAGAATTACTTTCAATAAAGATTTTATTTCAAGCTTGGATGATTTCCCCCAAAACATCTTGTCACTAAGGCAAAGTATATCATAGAATATCTGATTTTTTTTTGTCCTACAAGTCAGCTTTGGAGGGGAAAAAATACACATTTCAACTCAAGTACTCAACTCAGGTCAATTCACTGTAAAAATCACATTTTAACATATCTAGACTGATTAAAGATTTGCTGCGTTAAAGAAATCAGGGAGCTGTCAAAGAGAGCTTACCCTGAAGTCCGCGGACGGGAAGCATGAGTAACACGTTTGCTCGTCTACGGTTGCACTCCCCCCGCAGGAACCAACAATCAAAGAGCAGGCAGGACAGATAACTCCACAAGAGAACACCCAGCTTCTAGAATATTTGTCTTTTTGCAACTAAGGAACATTTAAAGGTCACATCTTCCAATAAGTATGAGATTGTTTCCAGGCTATATGAGAAATATGAATGGCCTGGTCATGATCACACTAAAATGATCTCGATTTCTCTATTTATCCTTCTCTCTGTCTTTATCCTGTTCCCTTCCCTCGTGATGCCAAATTAAGTCAGCATGTCAAGATAGGGGAGCAGTCGGTAGCATTACACGACTCTATTTTGAATTCACTGAAATGTTTCATTTTGTGCTTGCTTATATTATTTCAGCCTTGGTGTCACTTTGTTTAATTTATGCTTGCTTCATATGTGCTTAAAAATATCTTAGGTTACCTGTAGTCTCACCCCTTGCTCACTAAAAGCACACAAATCACATGGTTTAGTTCTAATGGGACAGGAGTAATTATTATTATATTTAATAATCGTAGCACATTGTGTTTATACAATGCTTTAAATTCAGAATCCCTCTTATCTCTATTATCACATTTTATGCCTAGCATATAGTATTATGATCAAATGTACGTGCAAGAATGAAAACTCAGTATGGAAAACAGCAGATGAAACTTGAGAGAGGCATGCAAAGCTCTGGATTTGAGTCTGGGCTTTTTTACTTAATTGGCTATGTGACCTTTGGACAGGTCACTTAACCAAGAATGCTTTAAGCCCTGCTACACACCGGATTTGCCCATGAAGCTTTTCAGAAACTCAGAGACCTGCGTCTCAGCCCTGGACTGCTAAATCAGAATCTCTGTGAGATCCCTTTGCTTTTTTAAAATCTCTAACCAGAGTGGAAAACCAGAGTGCTAATATCCATTTCCTTGTTTATAAAATACAATTGACAGAAGCAAGTGTGTATTTATTAACGTTTCCATAATTTGCAAAAGACTTTACGCAGATTTTTTTACTTAATTAAAAAAAATTGTGAAGTCAGTCTTGCCTTTAACCTCACTTTCTAGACAAGGAATCTGAAGCTCAGAGCACTGGAAAAGCCTATATAAGACCAGACAGTCAACATATGGAGAACAAGAGCTTAAGACCCAGGATTCCAGAGGGTGGGGGGTATAGCTCAGTGGTACAGCCTGTGCTCACCATGCACGAGGTCTTGGGTTCAATCCCTTGTGCCTCCATTAAGGAACAAAAAAAGGAAAAAGGAAAAAAAATGCATCCGATATTCCAGATTACAGGTTTTCCCTGGAGCAGTGATTCTCTCCCTGGCACAGTAGAATCACACACAGAATTTTGTCGTACCCAGAACTCACTGCAGGCCAGCTGCAGCAGAGTCTCTGTGAGTGAGTCCCAGACTTTAATATGGTTTTGAATGCTTCGCAGGTGATATTAACATGCAACCAGGATGGAGAAGCTGACTCTAGATTGAGCAGAACAAGTTTGGAAGCTGTGAAGTACTGTACATATAGTATGATGGTATTATCCCAGTTTTGTTGATGATACAACATGAATTCGGAGTGAAAGGGAATGACTCATGAACACAGAGCTGGTCATGGCTAGATTTCCAGTCTCCTCTTTCAGAACCAGTTTTCTTTCTACTGAAACTTCTCTGATTCCCCAGAGCTCGCAGCCACCATTGCAGGTTAAGGGCAACCTGGTGATGGTTATCTCTGAACAGCAGTGGAAGGAGGGGTGGAGCAGGATGGAGAAGAAAGAGAAGTCATACTAGGATGTGGGGCCAACAAAGCCTGGCCAGCCCACATCAGCTCTGGGGCATCTATGCCCATCAGAGTTGTCTCCAGACCGACCAGGAGGGCTCTGCCTTCCCACCCCACTGTGATCCGGCGTCGGCCACAGGCTGCCTCTGAGACTCTCTTGGGGTGAGGCTCTTTTCAGCTGAGGTGAATCTTGCAAGGGCTGACCGCTGAAGCTGTGTGCTGCTAACACCCGCAGCTGTGGCATTAGTCCTTGCTAGACTAGACATCTGGGCAGCATCTGGTGTCCACCACAGTCCATCCTTTGTGCTGCTCAAATCTACTCTTCATGTGTGTTTGGGGAGCAGCTCCCCAGGGCTCCAGAAGACCTCACTTCCTGAAGAAACCTTTGAAGAGGAAACTTCAGTAGGATAACCCAGCCCTGCAGCTGCAGCTGGGCCTGAGTCCAGGGCTGGAACTCAGTCTCGCTCCTCTGTCATCCATTCTAGATCACCCCCACCTTCAGTTACCACCTTTGCTGGTCATGGCATCTGGCTCCAGGCAGAGACTCCAGCCTTCGCTCCTGAGGGCTCCAAGCTCCTGATCGCCGTGTCTTCCCAGGCAGGGGTTGCTGCCCTACCCATTAACCATCACACCTGGAGGCCCTCTATGAATCATCTGGGTGCCACACACATTGTTCCCTGTCCCCACTGTGTGACAGCAACCTCTTGATCGGCATCAGGGACCCCCAGCCTAGATGGTCACTCTTCTCCTGGCTTCCAAGTGCCCAGGAGCAGCAGCAGCTTTTGAAAAACAACTAGATGGATCATTCTGGTACCATGATCCAGGGATACAAGATGAATAGCATCCTTGTTGGCTGCCCATTTATTTTGTCCCTGGGGATGCCATGTTCTACTAACCATCCTTATAACTCTCTGTATAACCCTCAGGTCCCCTTGGCTGCCCCTTGGGCTCTGCTGCTTATTATTATAATTATACCTACCTGGCTTCGCAATGAAGCCCCACTACCTGGCCTCTGTTATTTCAGTGTCTTATCATCCCCATTGTTATTGGTGACTCTAGTTCTGTAACGGGTTCTCCTACAACCCACCATGATTTACAGAAAAGCAAACAACTTTTTGGCAAAGTATCAGCAGTGCTTAGCAATACCACCTCAATCTCACTGACCTTGTAGCTACTCTCCACAACGTCCCACCATTATTTTTAAATGCCTAATATGTGACACCAACTACTAGTCTTTCCTCCATGGATAGAACATCCCAATTTACCACCAATGTGAGTTTTAACAATCGGACTGCCACTTTGTGCCAAGATCCATGGTACTCCCCTGCCACCACTGACAGACAGGCAGCAAGTGACTCAGCTCCACGTCTCCATCTCGGCTGGCTTTCTTGGACCACTCCTGGAACCCATCACCACAGGTCATGGTCTCTAGGAGACCCTGAAACAGAGTTTGATATGCAGGGTATTTATCAGGGATCAACCTCTGTGGAAGGGAGAGGGTGGGAGCAGGAGTGGGCAGAGGAAGAAGCTGAGCTGAGATGTGGACCCAACAAAACCTCAGCCAATCCCACAGGGAGCCCTGGAGTACCTGCAGCCCATCTGTGGTGTCCTGTTGGCAAGAATGGCCACATTTATACCTGCAGGTAATTGGTCAGGGCCCTTGGGTAAGATGGCTCACTGTACTTGAGGCAAACCTCGAGGAAAAAGACAGTCAAAGGCAATCTGCTAACCTCATTCCTTGCCACTAGGCAGGAAGCCCTTCCTTGAAGGAGAATCTGAGTGGCCCATCTCTGTGTCCAAAGCAGCCACTGTCATTGCCAAATTGATGAATATAGGAATGGTCCCTTCACAGCCTGGAGACTGGGAGACCCTTTTATAAAGCCCAATGTAGTGCTTGATAGCGGTCCCTTAAAAATGAGACATTTCATCTTGCTCCTATAATTGATCACAACAGGTGATTACAGGTGTGTGTGCTGGACAGCAGAATCATGAATTAGCCTGACGTCCATATGTACAAGGACATATGCAGAAACTGGCACAATTTATTTCTCTAGCACACTGCAGATTATAAATTCATATGTGTAAAAGCAAAATAAATAGTTTCTATCTTTGAGCCAAGTTTATATACATTTTGAAGGGGTCTGCACTTTTGCAGATACATCGGGCATTTTACCTAAAACAGAAATTTGATGGTCAGATTTTAGGCAGCCAAGAAAAATGGTGTCATCATCTTTAACTTCAGATAAAAATTAAATTCTATTCTAAACTCTTCTCATCAATTGTGTTCAAACTGGGCACATGTTAGAAACTCATTGTTCGATAATAGGGAAGAAAGGCACCCTGCACAATTACTGGCCCCTAACTAGCTCTCAAGAAATATTCTCTCTCTTTATCTCTGCCTTCTTGTTCAACTCATCTCGGAGTAGGTATGACGCTCCGGTGGGCAAGAAATGTCATTATTGTGCCAAAATCGAAACTAATTTCCCCTTCAAGGCCCATTCTTCTAAGTGATTTAAACTTAGTCAATTTGGAGTGTCTTCTAGACATTTTCCTGGGTCATGTCGAGTTCTGGAAGGCTATGTATGGCCTACGCATTTGGTGGGGGCCAGGGAAAGCATTCATATGCAGTACAAGTATTCAGTAAATATTTATTGAGCACCTAGCTCTATGAGCCAAACCGTAATCTTGGTCTAGGAATACGGCAGTAAACAAAAACAGACGAAGTGCTGGTCCTTAGGAGGTTTACGTTCCACTGGAGAAAGGTACTAAGGCAGATACGCAGGGGAGAAAGTGTCTGGCTTTTGTCGCCTGTCCTGGCCGGCGTCCATTCCCTTCCAGTTTGTCGTCATCATCCCCGACTTCCAGTCTCAGGTCGAGGTTTCGGTCTCTGTTCAGGCAGACACTATCAAGCTATCTTATGCCACCGTGCAGTCATTTCTATACAACTATTGCTGACACACTGCACATGAGGAACTCTGGGATTTTGTCATAACCCTGGATTTTTCCCAAGGAGGAGAATATAGGTCTGTCTGAGCTCAGAATCCTCAAACCTTCCAGCAGCCTGTATTCCCAGGGCCGGGGGATAGGAACGGCTCCAGACTGGGCCGCTTCCATGGGACCTCACCAAAGCCTCAGCTTCTTCTCTGTAACTCTCCTCCCAATCCAGAGAGCCTTTCTCTTGTCTGGCCTCAGGGTATCCTGGCTCTTCATCTACCTTTCAGTCTGCTGGTTAGGCCACCGCTGCAACTCTTTTTGAGTCCAAGGCATTTTGGCTTTCAAAACTCAAAGGCCCAGAACTTAGTAATTTTAATGCCCTAGCTTGCAAAACGCCAAAGAAATTTCTTTGCTTTTCTGTTAATCATCCCTGCACTGAGGACAAAACGCTTCTGACTGAATCTTGGAGAAAAGCAAGAGGTAGAAGGAAGGGTGGGGGAGAAACCTCAGCTATCATACGTTAATACCGCCTCCTCTTGAATGCTAGTTTAACTTCCCCAGAACGTCCGTTCTTTTGTCATTCATCCGGAAGCCCAAACAAACCACAGGTTAAATGTCACTCAGTTTGCCATCCAGTACAGGAATGTGGAACGTCCCTGAATGCCTCCTATTGGGGAACTGCTGGCATTCTACGCACAGAGTATTGACTTACTCTGATAGATGTTCCCTGTAGTTTTCCAGTATACCCCTGGGAAAATCTATACCAAATATTAATAGTAGTAATATCTAAGTGGTGGAATTATGAGGGAATCTTTATTTTCTATTTTGACTCGTCTGCATTTTCTAAGTTTTCTATAATAAATACGAATCTTTGGAAGCAGTCTATTTTCACAACTCTAATTCTTCATACAGAGGTGAAATTTGTCTCTGGGCCAGTTCCAGGAACTGGAATTACTGGAGGAAAGCAGACTTTCTCTTCCGTATCATGGCTTTTTTGCACTCAGTCATCACGGCTTCCCTAACTGTTCTTTTTTCCCCAAACCAAACACCTCCAGCCCCTGCCCCCTCTCTCTGAGGAATCTGTCCCTTTGCCGGACACATGCACCTTGGAGCCTTCGAGTGGTTTAGCCTCTCTCTTAGAGTCAGGGCGCTGTAAAAATATCTTAAACTTATTTTTCCTCAGAAAGTAAAATTAAGCGTGGACAATTGAATGTTGATACCCAAATTGCAACTGACTCTCTTTCAGCTTTTCTGGGACCTTTTCAACAAGGAGACAGTTTTCCAGAAAACTGCTGAAGAGTTGGTGTAGATACCCTTAGAGGGAAGGGAGATAGCTGTCCTCTCCTCCTGTGTGGGAAAGGGAAAAAGAAGGAGAGAGAGCGATGTGGGCGGGTTCTGACTTTGCATATCGATAGCACGCCTTTTAGTTTTCTCTAGCATCACAAGTCAAATATTTAAGTTCTAATTTTCCACTTATGTCTTATAATTAGGTGCCTTATTCTGCTTAGTCTAATTAATGTTGATCCATGCACAGCCCCCAGTGTTCCGTATAAGATGTTAGCAGCCCATACTAGTGTTTTCACTGCCTTATTGGACACATTCCAGGTAGAGAATAATAAACAGTCTTTTTTTTTTTCCTTTCTAAAAACACTCCCAACATGTAATATATTTTCTAGCCTTTCTCCCCTAAATCCAGGGCAATGTCTCCCCAGGATGGTGATATTATCCATGGTTATTGGATCAGCAGAGCTCAGGGAATAAAAATTAAGACTTCTTTAACTGCTGACATAGTCAAATGTGGATGGCTAAAACCATTTTAAAGCTTAAGAGAAAACACCTCAGGGAAACCGCAGCCAAAGTTCTCAGTGTGTCTCACCAACGGTGCATTTCCATTCACAGGAACAAGTGAACGCTTTCAGAAGTTTAAAACACAGTGTGAATGTGGAGAGAAAAACAATATGTATTAATCTGGTTTTTCTGCCACTTCAGCATCCTCTCATCTCTAGAAATATATCCTTGGATGTGAAGCAGGTGATGAAAATATCAAAATATGTCACCCAAGACTTTGGTTGACTTTCTGACTCACTTCTCTTCCAAGTCTTCCTCAGGCCTCAGGCCTCACCATTAGGAAGTCCCTTGATTTTAGATTCAGAGTTCTTGAATCTTAGTTATTCGAAGAAAGAATATCTCTACCCCAGAGTAACAAAGGTCTGCATCTTCATCTAGGCGCTGCTGCTGCCGAACTGCATGGCTTTGATCAAATTATTAGATCTCTCTCAGGCTCCTTTTGTCCATCTGAAAAGAAAATCATCTGCAAGTTTTCCTTCACATCTGAAAAAAAAGAAGTATATATTCCTAATATGTACTAAAGTTACAGTGATTAAACAGCAAGGTACTAGGTCAGAATACCACAGATATCGTCCGCAGAGCCGGAAACACCAGGTGTGTGTATCTGTGAGTCTAGGAAACTGCGTGAAGAATGTAGCATTGCAAATCAATGGCAAAATGTTATTGTGGGGATTCAACCAGCTTTTGGGGAAAAATAGAGCTTACCATCACATTTTCCTACAGCAAAATATACTGAGATGAATTAGAGGATATGAAAATGAAATTATTTTTAAAAACTAGGAAAAAATAGTAATAATATTTATCCAATTTATGTAGAAGGATGAATTTTTAATAACAAAAACAATGATAGAAATTCCAAAAGAAATAGTGCTAGATAAGAGCACACAAAAATTTAAATAAACAAAATTAAGAACAAAAGAATTAGGAGAATATAAGTACAAAAAAGCAATGAAATATTATGCATCTTAATACCTAAAAAACTCACGAGTTTTTTGTCTGTAATAGCAAAAACTTAGAAGCAGCCTAAAAGCCTGCCAGTAAGGGAGTGGTTAAGTAAATTAAGGTATTGCCATACTATGAAATGTAACAACTTTTTTTAAAAGATGAGGTATTTTTATATGTACTGACTTGGTATGATATATAGTTAAGAGGGAAAAAAGCAAATTATAGCATATTATGTACTTTTTTATCTCATTCTTTAAAAAAAAGATATAAATATAAAGATAGGTAGATGGACAGATAGATAGGAAAACACCCAGAAGGAACATCCATCTGTTAATTACAGTCATGAAGGAGTTTGACCAGAAAACAGGAGAGGATTTTACCTTTTTATTCTACAGAATCCTGATCAGATTGCACTTTTTAAAGACTATGTATTAGTTGTGTTATATACAAAATAATTAAATGGATTAAACAAACAAAATGATATGCTCTCAGTAGGAAAAAGGCAGGAGATACGAACAACTATCCACAGAAGAGAAAATCCACGTGGCTGTTTTTTTATTTCTTCCCCATTTCCTAAACTCAAAGAATCCTAAATCCAAACAATAACAGATCATTTTTCACCTATCAAGTTGGCAATTATTTTTAAAAGAATAATACCGCATGATAATAACAACTAACAGGACTACATTGAGTCATGTTACATATCCCACATGCTGTCATATTTTAAGAAAAGAAAAGCCCGAACTTAATGATTGCGTGTGAGTTCTCAGAGGTGTGGTCCCCAGACCTGTCGTATCACCCCTCGGAACCTGTGGCAAACGCACACCCTCTGGTCTCTCCCCAGACTTGCTATGCCAGAAATCTGAAGGTAAAGTTCAGCAATTTGTGTTTCAGCATGGCTTCCAAATTATGCTCATGAATGTAAAGTTGCATAACCGGTGATCTAATTGTTACATTTCTACTGTTTGTAAGGCAGGGTTTCTCAGCAGCAGCACTACTGACATTTGGGACTGGATAAATTCTTTGTTTGGGGGGAGCTGCCCTGTGCACTGCAGAATGTTTAGCATCATCCTTTGCGTCTGCCCACTGGGTGCGATAACATCTCAGCTCCCCCACCTCACCCGGTCATGACAATCAAAACTGCCTCCAGACATTGCAAACACCCCACGGAGGGAGCAGGGATAGGAGGTTGCCCCTATTTAGAAACCACAGCCTAAAGAAGTGCTCTAAAGTGTGGAGAAAGAGTACATGAAAAGATTTTTTATATATCAGCTTCACTTATACTAAGAAATCATAGGGTACAACCCATTCTGTCCCGTATAAGATGAGTAAAAATAATATATATATATATATATATGTATATGTATATACATATATATATATATACTATGTATGTACGACATGGGAATTGTTCATGGTAGAACTGAAAAGTGCTGGATACAGAATTACATAGAAAGTCTTTTCTTGAATATGTATGTAAATAAAATATTTATACTTTTATATTAAATGCTGGCAGTGTCATTCTCCTGCTCAACATCCAAGAACGAATTCCCATCGCTGTTAGAAGTCCTAAATCCTTACCAAGGCCCATAAGTCCCCTCACAGCATCTCCTGCCTGCTTTGCCTCACTCCCCAGCCTTTAGCCACACTAGCCTCTTCTCTGTCCCTAAAACCACCCAGCACAGCCTCACCGATGGGGCTCCCTACCTACTGTTCCCTGCCTGGAGTTCTTCCGCTGGTGTGTGCACGTAACCAGGTCTCTGTCCAAGTGTCTCTTCCTTAGAAAGAGCTTCTGAGCCCCTTGCCTGCTACTTTCCACCTCTCTCTGTACGTTAGACTTATCTGGGGGCTGCCTTATCTGCAGCCAGCTGGGGTCCATCCATTTGAAGTAAAAAAAAATCTCTGGGGGTGGAGTCTAGGCCATTAGGAATTTTTAAAGGCTCCCAGGGTCAGTGGAAGACCCACTACTTCTCTTCTTAGTTTTTCTTGAAGTACATCAGAGCCGGAAGTCACACTGTGTGCTCAGTAGTGCATTGTTTGTTTTCTGGCCCCCTCGCTGGATTGTAAGCTGCAGTATGGCCAGGGACTATGTCTGTTTCACTCACTGACTGTCCCCAAGATCCAGAACAGTGTCCAACACCTAACAAGTGTTGAGAAATAGCTGGTCTATTGAGCAGTAGGTTTTTATGAACAAATAATGGTCACCTTGAGTTAACATTTATGGTTACTGGTGTTTTTTTTAAATTATGCTTTTCTAAACTTTTTAAATTCTCTCTAATAGAATGTACTACTTTCTAATCAGAACAAAAAAATTAAAGCTGATTTTTTAAATCTACCTTGGAAAATCATGATATATTTGAAGCACATTGATTAGCACAAAATAGATACTCAACAAATAATAACTACTGTTAGTGCTCCTTTTTGATATAAGGGCTCCTACGTAAGGGCTATGGCTGTGATTGATATCCCATTTTCTCTGATTGTTGTCACCTTATAGAATACATCTTCCAACCAGAAATAAGTCATCTTGAAGCCAATGGGCTATTCACTTTTTTAATTTTATCAGTCCTCCTATCTTATTGTTCTGAATATTACTTTAAAGATACTTTTGACTCTCCCTATAATGTCCAATCAGTATAAACATGAAATAAGTGAATAACTGAAAATGTTCCAATCTTTTGCACTGAAATCAATGCAAAGAGGGGGTTCAATAAATGCAAAGAATAAGGCCATGTTGGCCGTGAATGTGCGACTGCCGTATAGGGTTCCCTTCCCACAATGTGCTTTGAAAGAATTCCATGCATATGGCTTTAAAGAGAATTTAAAAGCAAAGGTATCAGAATATAACAATAATTCCCATTTAGAAGGATGGTTCTTTGCTTACTTTGGAAATCTATAATAATATGATGTTTAAGTATAAAATTGAAGACTTTATAATTAGCTTAAACCAACTGACTTGTAAATTTGCAAATAAAAAAAAATGACTGTATTACCAGTGAATGAGCACCTTGGAATGCATTAGTGTTAAATGCAAAAACGTTTGTGAATGCTCTTCTGCTTTTGCAATATTTGAAAATTTTCTAACCTACAGCCATGACTTGAGGGGAGAAAGTGGAATTCCTGCTAAGTTCCCAATCTTTAAAAAAAAAAAAAAGTGTCAGTGTAGACAGCAGTATAGTTTGTGCAGATTGAGAGGAGGCAAGCATATGGTTAGCATGAATCCCCCCCCAAAGTGGTTATAGCACATAGGAAACATAAGTTGAGCACATTGAAAATTTATTCTATTTTTAACAGCCTCTCCTCACTGAAGTGGTCAAAGTCACAATTAACATTTCACAGACAGTGGCTGGGCTGTATTTTGCAAGCCAGGTGTGACCTGATGGCAAGAGTACATTTACCACCACACTTTCCCCGTTCGACTCAAGCCATCCTAAAGTTATGTGTGTCGGAAAATCAGAGCAATCCAGAGATAGGGAAGGGAACGCTTTTAATATACCTCCAATAATTTCAGACCCGTCCTGCAGGCAATTATGTGGCTTTCTACTTCCTTTGCAAGTCTCTATGGTAACAGCAAAGCACAAACTTTAACAAGAAGTTTGCATCCGTATATCTGTTGGGAGCTGGACGACTACTAAATGCTTTGGTTTTCTTAATTCAGCATTAATTTTGAGTTTTATAGTAAAGCTCTCTTTCAATTTAAATCATTTGTTTGTAATTTTAAGCAACTAAGAAATTTCTTTGGGTTAGCAATTCAGCTCACTTTTTGGAAAAACTTACCCAGCATAAGGCTGTGAAGATTTTTCTGTCTAGGGTCCAACATCTGTAGCCCTGGATTATAGATTGTTTCTAAAATAATCTTAAATCAATGGATCATGGCTCTTTCCATTGGGGCCCGACAGAAAGTGGCTCTGGCATCTCTTCTCCTTTTTATGCTGTAAGCTGTATATCACCTTTTTAATCTCTTGCCAGAAAAATGAATTCTTACCCACTTCAAGATTTTATAAACTTGAATTTTACTTAGTGGTATAAGAGTTCCTTTTACAATGAATATACATCAAGTGCTATTTTGTGGACAAATTCATGAAATCATAATTATTTTTGTCAGGCTATTTTAAATTAGGCAGTATGAACAAATAGCCATTTTCAAAAGAGTTGCAGTTTGGGCTCTTTTTCCTGTTAGTCAAGCATTCCGGGGCACTAAACTTTTGAGCTCTTCATGTTGCTTTGAATCAGGTACCTTTGCTACAAGGATTTCTTGGGAGTAAACTAATGGTGAGTAAACAAACATGTGGAAGAATTTCCAAATGTTGATCTAAGGTCTAAATGTTTCTGCACCTTCGTACCCACCCATCCGTTCACTGTGCGGTAACCTCCCAACCATGTCTCTGCTCTCACCTTTCTCATTCAGATGTGGTCTTCTGCCTTTTGGCCCTTGTTTTGTCTTAGAAAGGGAGTTTCTTTCATTTCTTTGCTGAAAACAGGTTAAATTGTAGCTCAGAATTTACAATACTGTCATGGAGTTTAAGGCTGGATGAAATCTTAGCCTTACCCGAGGGATGGAACCTGCCAGAAATGACCACATTCTGACCCCTTTGAATTAGCTGCTACGGAGTGCCAAAGCCTGGGTGGCATAGCAAGGAAAAATCCATAACATTTTCAGATTTAGTTAGCAGACTCTTAGCAAAGCACACTAGAGCAACGTTTCCTAACATATGCACCTCATTGTCACTTAGGAAAGGGGATCCATGACATTCAAGTAAGTTATGGAACATGTGAGTTACACAAAGGTGAACAGGGATTTCCCCCCCCCCCCCCCCGCTGCAGGACTTGTCAGAGCCTCTATCTTGTTATTGTGCATTGTAAATTTCCAAGGAGAAAAAAAAATGTCTTATAACTTTCTCCAAAACGTATCTCACTCCAGAATGCTATTTTTGTGAAATATGTCACAGAAATGGTGTTTTGCAGAACTCACTTTAGTGAAAGCTGTCCTGGAAGCACTGCCAAACCCCTAGCAAAAATGTACTTGGTTTCTGAATCAGATCCTCCCCTCCAGTAACACAACTCAACTGCATTGTAAGCTAGTGGAAGCACAACTTACATTTTTTGAGAGTTTTCCATCTTTGATATCGGACTGCATTTTTTCCATGCAAGGTCTTATTTCTTTCAGTAGCCTGTATTTCTCCTCTCCATATGTTTTACTAGTTGAAGCTTTCAGGAACAATGGTACTTGCAATGCCCAGTTAATCTCCACAGTGAGAGTGGAAATTATGACAGTCATTGATCTGAGGTAAAAGAAAAAAGAGATGTAAATAATGTTGTAGGACAGTATCCTAGTTATATTTTGACATTGTGGTTGACGACTTACATGGTCCTCAATCAACCACTTAACTTCTTAAGAGTTTATTGAGGTAGAGAGTAGGTAGGTTCACATTTGAATAGTGAAGCCTGTAATGGCATGAACACATTTTCCAGCCATCCCCAGTTTGGGGGCCTTCTTTGCTAGAAAGGTCCATCCTCACTCTCTCCAACAAAGGAATTTAATCTAATTTAAAGGTTTATATGAGAATTATTTGTCTATCTACATGAATCATACAGTTTGATAGTTGGTGACTTTGACCCCAAAATAGTCTTGACCCTCAGCATCTTTTCTAACCTAAAGGTTGATTGATTTTCAATATACCAACTAGTGGTTGGTTGATATTCAGAACATAAATTGCCATTGAAATACACACACGTGCAAGCACACATTTTGTACCAGTGAGTAGGCAAGACAGCATGTGTTCTGTATAACACACATCCCCATTTTCTTAACATTCTCTCTTAATTACATTTGATTTTTCCAAGAGTTATTGCAAGGACCTTAATTTTCCCAACTTAGGGAAAAATCCCAAGCTGTTAAGAAAATGTATCCTGCATTAATGCAAATATAACAAAGATACAAAACTATATGTTATTTGGTAAAATCAACTTGTAACAAGATTAAAGCACTTGCAGGTTAAAACTGCTTTTATTAAAAATGGACACAGAGGACTCAGGTTGAGATAGAAGGAATGTTCCACATTTCCACATGCAGAAAAGCACAAAGGGAACACGTGCCACAGGAAACTTAGGAAACTGATGAGCTGGTGGAAATTCATTACAGGAGTCCTCTCTCATGATCCACCGGCCAAGAGAGAAAACTGTCCCTGAGCAGGGCTCTGACAGGCTGCGCTAGCCGCCTCTCTTTGTTCTATTTAAACCCAGTCTTAGTTCCTCCTCTAGATTTAGCCCTGCTCTGGATTCTCAGACCAGTTCTTTTGCTAAGCAGGAAAAATATCAGGAACTCTGGGAAAACTAAAGATTAGCGTAGTCCCATTTCAGCCTCCTTTTTCTCCCTTCAAGGGTTGAGTCCCTCTGGTTACATCTTCCTGGTGTGCCCTAGAGAGCCCAGGTTCCCCTCCCGTCCCCCCGACCCCTCCAGGTACCATAGACCTCTCCCTGCTTCTACCCCTGTCACCCCTGACAGCCCCAGCTGTCCCCTCTAGTAATCAGCTCTTGGGCCTCCCTTGATTTCTAGCCTCACCTTTGTGAGTTTGATGAAACTGTGGCTCCCTGCCACCACAAATCTCACTGTTCTTGCTGTTGGCTGGAATCACAGCCATTATGAAATAGGAAAATATGTCATCCATCCTCAACCTGTCCTTATGTTGTCACTTTCCCCTTTCAGTCTCCTGGCCTTCAGGTCCTAATGTGCTTCTTCCACCCTGTTGACCCCGTATCCGACATTCACCTTCACACTTTCAAGAGTCTCTTCCTTTTCATTTCACCTTCTTCATCCCTGTTCTCTGCTAGGTAAATCTTACCAACTTAGACCTTTGCTCCGATGGGTAATGTTTTTAAAGCAACTTTTACCTAATAGGTACTGACTGAGCTGACCAGTTATGTTATCTCTCTCCATATTGTTTAATAAATGTTTTAATTATCACTGGGGCAGAGCCAATGAAGGCGTTAGTATCACAAAAAAAGTCTTTAAAACCGAAAGAGAAAAGCTACTTTCCTTTACAGTGAATCTTACAAGAGATTTTTATAACAAAGAGGTCTGGGAAAGGCTCAAAAGAGACTTTAAGCCAAGGTAAATAGGTATTTTAAAGAGAAGCAAAGCTCCACTCCATTTGCCCCGACTCCAGGTTAGAATGCTTCAAAATCATTCTACAGATTTTTGGTAAATGTAGAGCGAAGCTGCACAGTTTCTTACATTCCAAAGAAAACTCTAAACTTGAAGTCTCTGATAACTCACTGATACTTTAAAATATGAGAATCCCTTCCAGAAACGTAGTCATGCCAGCAGTACTCACAGGTACAAATGCTTTCCATTTAAAGAAGAAAAGTGAAAATGGGAGGCAGAATTTCTTGAATATTTAGTCCAAGTTGAAGCATCATTTTGCCCGCAATAAATCCATTGTAACTGGGCTGTCCATCGCAATGCCACAGTGAGGGACAAAAATCCAGACCCTCTTAGGGAAGAATCTGATAAACACATGAAGGACGGGGGTAAAAGTCAGGCGAGTTCTTCAGCGAAAGAGTCCTAACACCCCTCCCCACCCCGGGTGGGTTCCGTGGGCACTGCAACCCCCCTGCCTGGGTTTGAGCCTCAGCTCTATGTGACCTCGAGCACTTCACTCTCTCAGCCTCAGTCTTCTCATTTGTGACAAGGGCTTAATCATAGATGCTACCTTATGGGACTGATATGAGAATTAAATGAGACGATAAAACTGCTTAGAATAATACTTAATTACTACTGATAGTGATCAAGTCAACGACGTCTTGCTGACCATGAACTTGTGCTGTGGGGAGTCACAAGTTGATGGCTTTGGCCCTTCTAGGTAGGTCTCTTTCGGGAGGAAGGAGGCCTGGCCTCTTGGTCTCAGAAATGATACCTCAGAGAACTGGGTTTGTGAAGGGGTGTAGGTAGGGCCCATCTTCCTTCTTCCTGAATCTGCTGGGCAGGGCTGGGCAGGCCAAACAGGGTCCTCCAAAGCCAAGCCAGTGCTGCAGTGTTCCCATGGGCTCTGAGCCCAGAGACCCCACTGCCTTGCAACGAAGAGTCCCTCTGCCTCACTTTAGTCTCTACGCTCCTGTTTCCCTCAGGTCAGGGTATCTGGAGGAACCCAGAGCTTTGTGTTTCTTACCCTGTCCTTCCATACGCTCTCACTATGTCCTTGACATCACTAAAACCTCACTCTCCCTGATCTTAATAGAAAACCAAGGAGGCTTCAATTGTGAGAATAAGCATGACTTTTTTTTTAAATTTTAAGGTCTCAATGTATAGGATGGTGCTTTATTTTCTTTTCAAAAGTCCCGTGCTGAAGCAGACAAGGTGTAACCATTAATAAAACCACATCCTAATGTTTCGTTGGTATTCTGGCTCATCACGCAATCCTCACACAAGCAAATGTTACTTTGATTCCATTGGGACTCTTCTTCTTGTGCAAATGCTATAGGCTTCTGCATTTTATTGAGATGTGAGCTAAACTGAGTACAGTGGTTGGGGACACTTGGACTTTTGTTATACCCCAAAATGTCACATAACCTACCCTCCTCATAAAACATATTCCAATGAGCATTTGTCAGGAATACTTTACTCCCACTACTTACTAAAAACTTAAATTTTTTTCAATTTTTTTTCAGTCCTGTGTCTTCCTTCCATCATTAATTATGCATATATTGTTCTATTTTCTAGTGTTTGGCTTCTTATATATTTGATGCCAGTCTCCCCTGTTTGCTCCACTGACTATAACCACTTCAAAGGCTGAATCTTGTTAACTCTGCACAGTCATTTTTGCTAATTCCTTCATTCATTCATTGCACACATGTTTGTTGAGCACCTGCAGTGGTCAAGTACTATGGGGACAGAATCCTCCCCCCAAAGTCATAGGTTCTAGTTCCATACAGTAAAGCATAAGGAGCAGAAGATTAAATCATGTTGGAGTCACTTTTCTGGAAGCTGAAAATTTTTTTGGTTGTGCTGCATTCTCTATTTTGCCAAAGCCAATCACTGCCCTTATTTTGCTTCTATAAGCTGAAGTTTAAGGAAGAGAATTCAAGAACCCAGAACTTTGTAATTCAAAAGTAGCCACAATTTTATTCTAACTCCAATGGAATCTTTTTCTTTTTCCCCTCCCTCTCTCTGTCTCTCCACAGGATAGTGGCCAAAGCGTCCAAGAACCTCATGTCCACACAGAGCTTAGGGATTGTGTTTGGACCCACCCTCCTGAGGGCTGAAAAGGAGACGGGGAACATGGCAGTGCACATGGTGTACCAGAACCAGATAGCCGAGCTCATGCTGAGTGAGTACAGTAAGATCTTCGGCTCGGAGGAAGACTGACAGACAAGACAAGTGACTGAGTGTGTTCACATCTGTCTCCATGCCTAATATTTTTACATTTCTGTAAACATATTTCTGAAATATTTTTTTCCCTTTCAAACGACAGATGCCTCATTTTGTGAAAACTTAATGATGATTTTGTGTTTAAGTTCCAAACATTTGAATAAAATAGTTGACAATATTTGCCTATATGTGTTCTACATTAACCCCTTCAGTGCTGTTCTTTCCGGTGCTTCTAGGCATGCGTGATACGTGCTCCACGCTATAAAATCATGTGCAGAGAACAGTGCGTACCCCAAAACAGCCTTAATGCTCCTCCCCGGCACTGTGTGTGTGTGGCTGTGTACATGAAGGCACGTGCGTGTGTGTGTGACTGAGAGCATGTTGTGTGCACACACCAGTGAGCTGTCTCACCGTGTGTCTGCTCTCCTCCCATGTGTACAAGAGTAGAACCAAGGGAGGGAGGAGGCAGAAACTAATAATTTTTAAATAGAACAAAGGAAATCAGGATCTCAACCAAAATAGACATATTTCGTCTTTCAAGAACATTTTTGTAAGTGTAAATCTAGTCCAGCCATCCTTGGTGCTATATGCTGAAATTTACAAATATGTGTTGACTGGCAATTTTGCTGAAGAAAAATGACAGTTCAAAACATTTGCCATTGGATATGTTTTTTTACATATACTATTTGCAGTCCCATAAACATACTGTCTTATAAATTAGAAGTAAAATTAGTACCCTGCAATTTTGATCTTTCTATTATACAGGAATTGCATGACTGCTCATTTTTAATGTTAACATCCATTTTGGATCTTCATCAAACTGTATATCTTCCTTTTCCCTGGCTGTGTCATTTTATGTAGAATTTTTATTATGCTTCTGAGGATGCTTTATTGGTGAATTACATTAAATCTATCTAGAAAGAACTTTTTAAAAAGGCTTTTTTTTATATGCCCTAAGGATTACTTAACTAGACTTGGATTGTTTTATCCATTTGATGGTTAGTTTCAGTTGTCATGGATAAACAAAAGGGTAACTGTCTAGATTATATCAAATGTTGTTTTATTTTGAAAACCATGTTCTAGCTGAGCACATCTCAGACCCGGTTTTGTGAAAGTATTCTGCTGATAAAAATGTTGACTTATGTTTGACAGCTTTTTAATCAAATTCAAATGGAATAAATAAAACTAATCCGGTGCGATAAAGAGTAAGTCTAGTTATCGATTTGTTCATAAAGTGAGAAATAAAGCATGTAAATAAAATGCGTGAAGCACAGATCCAAGAGCAAACACACGGAGCAGTGACGAGCTCAGAGGCCGGGGCTGTCTGCATGGATAGGGTCCACGGCGGAGGCAGAGAGGCTGCCGGCGAGGGAACCAGACGTGCAGGCAGCTCCAGCATCCGCGGAGATGCCCGAGGAAGAGGAAGGAGAGGTCCCCCTCGCCCCTGGTGAACGTCTTCATTCTGGCAATGGCGCCAGCACGTCGGCTCACGGCCAAGAACACAAGCGACCACCATAAATGCTGAAATGTGGTTTCGTCAAGTGGGACGGATACAAATACCACAAAGCCAAGGAAAGAAAGGCACATGAAGCCGAACCCCATGACCTAAATTCCCTGGTAGCAGCGAGCTAGCAGACTTGACAGCTCTAAGCTCCTCTTTTATTTAAAGTTGTACTATGTCTTTCGGGAAAACATGGAGATGTGAAACAAGAGTCTCTGGCATCCCATCCCGAGCCGCCCTCGTTTCCACGGCATTCCGTGTTCTCAGCGAGGTCTTCTCCAAGACTTTAATTACCTCATGTTTTGAAGGGGCTGAGGAGTCGGTTTAATGGTCCCAGCCTTAAAATCATATCCCTTCACGTGCTTGTCTTCAAAATAATTCAGGAGCAAGAGCCAGAGAGCAGCAGCACTGACAGACGAAGAGAAGTGGCACTACCTGCTCTGGGCAGGGACTCAGCCCCTCGTCTCCGCTGCTTCCCAGATTTATAATCTTCAAAAGCAGCAGCTTCTTGATTTCCAATCTGATGGGATTTAGCCTGATTCAAACCCCAGCTGTGTCCTGTCCCTGCCTGCTAAGGGCATTTAATCAGAGACCGTGTTTCCTCTCTGGGAAAAGACCATTCCAAGGTGCTGAGCCAAAGTGCCCACCACAAGATCTGACGTAGACACACTAGAGGTGTAAAAAGGGTTACACCGAAAGGTCACTGGGTCCCATGTTGTCTCAAAGACAATGACAATGATCGTACCATCTGTTCTACATTTAAAAGCCAAGGCTGTAGGTATACTTGGCTGCCTCACTAAGGAGTTAGATTTTATAAAATTGATGAACGTTCTCCATCAAGAAGACATTAAAAGACAATGAGCATTTCTTAATCACCTTAATTGAGCCAGGTGCTAGTCTAGACTCCACTGATCAAATACAAAGTGAGGCACATATTACTACACTCTGCAGTTTGACAGTTCAAGAAGCGAGACAATCACTTAAGGATTAGTTACAGTTCAATACAAGATCAGGAACTCAACCATCTTGGTAACTATGTAGCCCCAGAGTTCAGCACCTCTACCCTGAGATGCTCAAACAGTATTATTTTTTCCAGTTGTACTGACCAAAAAGTATTTTTGAATGAATGAACAAGCCCATGCTAGTACAGAGATATTAGGAAAGTTCTGTGGTTGACAGAGAACCAAAATACAAATTGGGCCTGGGGGAGTCAAGTGAAGCTTCACTGGGAAGGGAATCCTTTCAATGAAATCCTGACCGATGAAATTCTGACCAATGAATAAGATCAACCAGACAAAGGAGAATGTAGAAGTCACCCTAGGGAGGAGGAATGGCGAGAGCAGAATCATGAAGACTTCATACCTCCAAGGAAAAGTGAGGTTTTGCCTGGCAATTTTGGGAAATGGATTTGGAGAAAGATGTTGGGGTCAGATATAGGCCATGAGATAATATTTAGATTTTACTCTGTAGGTAGGTGAGATCGAATGGAGGTTGTAAAATGAGAAACTTTGTTTCTTAGAGAGAGAATCTCTAAATTCACCAGTGGGCAGAAGAAACAAAGTATTTCGAGGACACTGACATTTTCTTGTGTGTGTGTGTGTGTGCAACAGAAGATCTTGTATTCTTACAAGCATTTATATTTTATGATGAGCAAATATTTTAAAAGAAAATTATAACACAAGTCCAAAACCATCTCCCTGGAAAATCAAGCTAGTTAATACGTCCCACCTCGGCACGATTTACCTATCCAGGACGAGGGAGCTTGCTCCTTTCTTACACACAAAAAAAGCTTCTTGGAGATGGTATTTGTTCCATCGTATATGTTGCGAGTCTGGCTGTACTTAGCACATGCCATATGACAGGACTGCCACGCCACAGCTAGTAATTGAAAGCCATATGATAGTTTCGTCTATCCAATTAGAAAACAAAGGATCCAATTAAGAAAAATTAGAAAAGCTGTTAAAAGGGAACAATCACTTGCCAATGGTGCTGTCCTTACAGTTTAACACAGCTAGAAACTGACCTGTTCTTCTCTTTTCCACATTTATTTTTTGTGAATTATAAGTTAATCACCCTGTCAATTCCTCATTAAAAGGTCCTGCAAAGATTTTCATTCAAAAGGACTGTCACTAAGAGTTCTGGGTCAAATTGCTCTGTTGTCAAAAATGAGAAATAAAACCAAAACAGTATCTACTCTCTCCTGGGAAGCTCAAGTCTTAATAAAAACAAGAACAACAACAAAAGACTTTCTCCGAACATAATAATCATATATTATTTCCTCCATTAAAATGTTTTATCTTATCCTTAGAAAACAGATGAATCTTTTTCTAAACCAAGGGTTGCAGACTAAATGCTACTAGGGCCAGGCAGGTACTGTAAAGAAGAGCAGGCTTAAGGTATGATGAAGTGGTAGTGCCTGGGGAAAACTCTGGCCAGAAGGGTCAGCTGCTTCCCAGCTCAAGCTGACGTTGCCTATATGGGAACATGGGAAGTTGGGCGCAGTCTTGCCAGACCTTCAGATCTTTTGTGAAAAGCCAAAAATTCAGAAACTTACGTGAAACCTGATTTTTAAGGGCACCTAATAAAACATATCTAAGCTGACTCAGCCCAAAGACGTCCGTTTTTTTTGACACGGTATTGTTAAACCTTCCGATGTTGCAAAGCCAGCTCCCCAGAAAGTGGCAGCACGTGAAGCCAATGATGGAGACGTGTCAACGAGCCAGAGCAGCGGGCAAGAGTGGAAAGGGGCAGGCTAAGCATTTAGAGGACGTGCCCTTGAGGTCCTGGGCAAACGATGTACTCTAGCTGGGTCTCAGTTTTTCCATTTCTACAACAGAGTAGTACTTGCCTTATCTCACCTCTGAAGACTATCTCATGGACTCACGTGAAGAAAATTAAAACAGGCACTACATCAGGAAAATGTAAGTTGTCCCTCCTGGATGTAGGTGATAGATTTCCAGCTTATTGGCTAACAGTTAACTTTATGACCTTCTGAAGGTGATGAGAAGGAAAGTTGGGACCAGACTCCAAAAAGCCTCGATTGCCATACCAAGGGGTTTTCCATTAAGCCTATAGTCAATTTTGAGACCCTGAAGATTGCTCAGCAGTGAAGTGACTCCAGCAGAGCTGTAAAGATTCTCCTGGCAACTTTATGGAGTAGAGTTTGAAGCAGGGAGAAATGATAGGCACCATTGCCAGACAGGAGGTTATTGTCATAATAGTATGAACACAGGGCTGAATTCAGGCAGAGGCAGAAGGCACGACAATCAGTATTAAGAACTATCATCCCGCTGTACCTCTGAGCTTCACTCAGCCCCTCTTAACTACAGTGCAAAGTGCAAAGCACCATTCGCTGTTACACAGAACTCCCACAGCAGACTTTCCATCTGAGTTTTGCTGGGCTGGGGTAGGGTTGATTCCGGCATTCTGGCAATGATTCGACATTTGACAGTAACGTTTTAAGATTATTTGGATCAAGTCATGCCCAAGTCAGATGAGCATGCAGGCTACTGCCTCCTGCCTCCAGCATGATTCCCAGATGGTCACAAGGTCACTTCTGTCTCACCTGCTCTGACTTCTCCCTCCCTTCTCTTGGGACAACATCGCTTCTCTGGCCACTCAGAGGACCACCGAAAACAGTTAGTCCTGGAATGACTCATTTTGATTAGCTAACATTTCTTGAGTGCTTGTTAAGAGTCAGGAACTACACTTTATACGTGTTGCTGTGGTTAATCTTTGTAACCCTACAAAGGGAGGTATTATTATTAACCCTGATTTACACTTAAGGAAATTGAGGGGGAAAATAATGAAATTACCCAAGTTCACGTAGTTTGTGTCAGGTTAGTATTTGAATCTAAATAATACGGCTCCAGAGGCCCCTGCCTTAACCACTGTACCATATGCTCACTCAGTTAGAAAAAAAAAATGAAGAAATGTAAACACACAAACATGCTTAATATTTACACCCCATATGCAGGTACCTGGTCACTCTCCCATTAAAACACCTGATGGGCGTTTCACTTCATACTAATTTTCATGAAAGAACAAGAGGGATATTATGTATCTCCCCAAGGAAATATAGAGTACCTTTGTTGTTAAGAGTGAATGGCCAAATCTCATTCATGCTATCGCTATTATAACTTTAATACTCATGTGTCATTTCATTTTCCCATGCACTTTACAGACAGGGCGTGATGATGTCACTACATTACGGAGAGGAAAGCATGGAAGGCTCTTTGCCCACGTCTTTGAAAGTACCTGTTTAGGTGGCTTCCACTCTACATTGCATCATATGATCCTGGGTTGGATCGTATCTGTCAATGTCCTGTTATCATCCTTCATATCACACTGCAGAATATTGTATTGAAATTAAATCTGGCCCTTTAGGGGTCCTGTGCAAGATGAAAAAAAAAAAAAAACAGGTCCCTAGCAGTCTTCCTCTTAAATATAATTGAAAAAGAGGCAAGCATCAAAACACGCTGTGTCTCATGCTGCCGGAGAGTGATCCTGAATCATCCAAATGATGAGAATACAGTGAACATCTTGTACAAGAAGATGACAATTTTCTGTAGCAGTGTTGTCAAAATGAAAATGTCTAGCTGTCTTGGTGAGAGACCTGGCAGAAGGAGACACACACACACACACACACACACACACATACGCCCCTTACAGACGTATCCAGCTGATTTTTGCTAGCTTATGCTTGAAGTGAAGCCTGCAGGGTCCACAACATTCCTAAGCAATCAGCTGGATTCTATAGAACACTCCACATTCAATTAGGGGAGTGCGAAGAAAGCAATGAGGGAGAGAGGTAACACTACGCCCAGAGCTGGTGCTCAGTACACACTTGTTGGATGAGTGAACCAAGACAAACACTCAGAGCATAAACAACATTAAATACGAATATGATCCACCATTGGGTCTCTTATCAGCCAGTGGTAGCAAGTTAAACGTAGTCTCAACTGACTGGTGTCTGTACTGACTCCTAGTCCCACATATAAAGCATCATCAAACAGATAACCCTTCAACTACCTCTCTTGAAATCTAAGTCCAGAAGAAATTCTTCTTTTCAAAAGCTCAGCAGCAGACAGTCAGTGAGATTCACTAACCTAACTCATGCCAAGTCTAACAGCAAACTCTGACAACCTGCTTCAGAGCTGGAAGAGTCCGGGCAGCCCTGATACCCAGTGGAATCTTGTACTCACCTTCCCTGCACCATCAGATACAGGGTCTATGTGTCAGATAAATGCTACAGAGCACAGGCTTTGTGACCAACATATGAAATCTCAAAAGCCAGGAAATCTGGCAAAAACAAATCATCGGCCTGAAAAATCATCAGCACGTTCCTCTGGCACCATTTAAGCTGACAAGTTTACTTGAGACACGCACACTCACATTTGAAGAGCAGGACTTGTGCTAACCATTTTCACATCAGTAGCAAAATGTGTTCTAAGTCCATATTGTGCAGCATACTTGAAGACGTGTGGATTTTTCCACATCATTTGGTGACATTTTGCAGAGTTTAATTTCTGCTCTTTATTGCTAGACCCTACCTTTTTTTCCCTAGCAAATATCCCACCAATGGGATTTCCTTCAATATTTGAACTGGGCTCAGATTCTTTCCTCTCCTCTAGCATCTGTTTGCATCACTGCTGCACAACATTGGGTCCGTCGGTCAAATTCGAGCCTCCTTGATTGAAAGGAAGAGGACAGAGGTGTTCAGCTTCAAGCAGAGAAACGGAGCCAGTGGGCCAGGGGCCAGTCTATGAGGGTGTGAAGGGAAGCCTTAGAGGTGGACGGGGGAGGCTCCAGGGAGCGCTGGTCCAGCTCAGGAAGTCCTGTCCTTCTGCCTCCTCCCAAGTCCAGGTGAAAGGCGGCTTTTAAGTGGGAGGGGGTGAAGAACACAATTGAAACCAAAATCGGTTTGAGCTCACCATTTTTCTAGCTATCAGTTCTGAGGTCACAGTCTCTAAAACTGGAAACTTAAAAATGACTTCAAAAAGGCAAACGCTAACTAGATTTCACACTGGATTTCATTTTACTTGGCATTACAGAAAGAATGCAGGTATTAAATAGACTGTTTCCTGTATACAATAAGGTTAATTAGTAGTGAGGGATGGAAAATCAGTGCAGACATAACTCTTTTCGACAGGTATCAAAAATAATCCCCTTATCCCTGCAGACCCCAGCTGCATTGAAAGAGGAGCGATATAAAAGATTCTTTAAGCACAAAATTTTCAAACATTCTCCAGGTGTCAGCAGCACCAGTTCAATGGGCCCGCAGCCCCCTGCGCACGGGCTGGCTCCGCGAGCCCTTCCGGGGCTGGAACTTCAAGGCGCGGCTGGTCCCGCTGAATCTGAGGTGCCGCATAAAGGCTCTGCGCGCAGGGCGGCTGGGCCTGCCGGCGGAGGCGGGCGGGAGAACAAAAAGAATATGCTGCGGCCTGAATGGGACTTCCCTAAGCTCCTTATCAATAAGGTTAATAAGGGTCTATGCAATTTACTGATCACTAAGATGGAGCAACCCTCCTCCCACTCCAAATCTCCTCGTTGGCGCTGGCTTTTAATGCTTTTCACAGCCAATCACATAAACGGCCCCTGTGCCCCGCACCCCAGAGAATAAACGCGGGTGCACCGTCCTGGCCTCCATAAAATCGCTAGTCCGCTGTTACACTTCTACCTGCCCTAGTTAAGCAGATTAACAGTTACTTTCTAGAATTTGATCTATGAGGGTCTTTGTAACTGGAGTACTCAGTTCTTAAAAAAGAAAAAGAAAGAAAGAAATGTATTTGCGAAAAACACATTTCTTTTTTCTCTGGTTTAATTTTGTTATCCTCAATCGTATGCATGATATAAAAAAAATTCCAAACTTCTATCTCCTCTATAAAATACATGTCATATCAAAAAGGTGACAAGAGGGGGGAAAAGTAATTAGTGAGTTCACAGAGTTCAGTAGAAAAGTTAAAATGGAGTAACACATTACTTTTTATGTTAAGATTTCACAAGACAAATCTTGCCTGTGTTTTAATTGCATGTGACCCTGGCAGTTCTACTCTGAAATGAAGTGCCGTAAAATTAAAGATGACAGACGCTCAAAACAAGTCTTGTGATCTTGATTAGACTGCAAAGACCACACTCTGTCTCTGCTGCAACTCAGATATCATGGACTGTTTTATTTGGGGAATTGCTTCATTAAGGCCTTCTTTGACTAGACATGTTTATTATTTAAAAAAAATTCTGAATATGGCGATATCTTGCATAACTAAATGATTCCAGAAAAGCAAGTTGTAAATGAGGAGTGTTTGAACAGCCCTAAGACCTAATGGATACTTACATATGTACACATGTATACGTGTAATGTGGCCCACACCTAATCTTTCAAAATTGTCCCCAAATCATTCTACCTAAGTTATGTAAGACATGAAATAGAAGCTTCTGCACCCCATTTCTTCCTTGTTAAACAAAAGCAAGACACTGTGGGGAGGGTGCAAATCCTCCTTGTATTAGACTCTGAGAGCCACCCCTGCGCGCTCCTGCAGGCCAGCTAGGGGACCTGTGCGGGTCTCTCCAGCCCTGTGGGTCCGGCCTTCATCTTCACCACGAGTAGCTCAGGTTAGCATTCATCTCTAGGACTGCCTACACTCTGAATTCCTATGATTCTGTTATTTTGTTCCACTTCAAGGACACTGTGGGTGTTCCTATCAACAGGGATTATAGAGTCAACCTGGAATCAAAGACTGAACAACTGGGGTTCTAGAGTTCACTTTTGTGTTGACTACCTGTGATTCCAGGAAAGGCTCTACCCACGTTCTGTCTCCATTTCTTTAAATGTAAAATACATCTAGCAGTTTCTCCCCACCTAACAGTAGGGTGACTGTGAGAATAAACATGGTGACGTAGATAAAAACTCCTTGGAAAGTATGAGAGTAAGTCTCCCTAATCGGTAGAATTTTTAGTACAATTATCCTGTCACTGGCCTTCAGTACACACCAGAGCCTTTCTCATTTAGCAGCTAAACAGTCTTTTAACTTACAGTACCATGTCTTCAGATAGCCTGCGTATTTGTTTTTAAAATGAAGTTTTTGTACTTCTAGATTCTCAACACTACTGTCAAAAACCCTCAGGTGTGGGATGTGTTGTGTCTTCCATATGAGAGATTTTATTCCCCAGAAGAAGGCAGGATTATGAACATGAGAAAGCGTTCATTAGAATCGAACTGAGCGTCGTACTGAGAAAGTGTGTTACACTAGGAGAGCTGGAGTTATACTTGCATCCAGCTCTCGGTCTCCTTCCGCCTCTGTGTCGATATCTTTCTCTGCCTCTCTGTCTCTGTCTTTTTCTAGACCTATGCTTCTCCTCTGTCTCTCTGTCTCTTTGTTCCTGCTCCCCACCCTCACACCCAGAGCAGGAATCTTAACCTAAAATTCGTGGTTCCCGGGGCCCCTGGGCTTCGGCAGACGTCTGCACTCTCAGGACTTTCATGCTAGATTGTGCGTATATTTTTCTGGAACTGAAGTCTAGAATTTTCATTATATTCTCAAAGAGGTCTGTGATTAGCTACTGTCCCAGAGTCACCTCCCAGCGTAGCAAGACTGCTTCCTTACGTCTGAATTAAACCACAACTCGGTCACTTCCTTCAAATCCCAAGGTCTACCAGGCCCCGAGGAGCCTCCACGCTTTCTGTCTGACTGCCTGAGAAGTCAGGCTGGTCCAAGGAGGGAAATATAGATCCAAAAAAATCAGTTAGTACACATGGAAAAAGGACAATGCAGTCCTGAGGGGAACTCCCATTTATAATTGATGAAAAGGGTAAATAGGGACACTGATAAAATTAAGATACTTTGCCTGTTATTCAAAGGAAGGTAATTTAGTATTTCAAGAACAAATCCAGTAGTAACATGAAGGTCCATTCTCACAACGCCCACATTTAAACTGTGCCAGACACAGGTCCTGTGCCTGCCTGGTACTTCTACACCTTTAGCTGCCACAAATCAAAGGGAATGCCGTTGCTTTTAATAGGATTACATAGAACCCAGTAACAAGCAAGAAGACTAGCTTTAGTCTGAGTAACTGGCCAGTAATTCGGATGTTTAACTAAATGATTGGCTGCCAAATTGACAGGTCAACCACACTGAACTAGCCACTATTTCATGAATTTTCATGACCGGAATCACAATGGTTCATTTGCATGTGTGAAATTCTGCTGTGAAGCTGGCTTTTGAACTGGCTAGCTCAGCCAAAGACGTGTTTCCCAGTGCCGTGCATTAGTGCCCCAGAAATGCCATCACATGAGGGTAGCATAGACCTTCCCAAATCATTTTATTAAAACACTAGGACGGTCAGTCAACAAAAAAGGCAATGACTGGACTGGAAAGAATATGGAGGAGGGGTGGGGGGCGGATTAGAAAACTAAGATTAGCACCAAAAATGAGCATTTGGATGAGGAGAGAAATGTTTAAAATCTTTAAGTTCCAAGAAAAGTCTTGCGTTTTCCCAGAACTATTGCTAAAAGTAACTTCCTGCCCAGTGAGCAGTCAGTGAATATCGAGGCATCGTTGTTGTGACGATTAACAAACAACTATTAACCATCAATTATGGTCACACAGCGGGACGGCAGGTGGAGAGCAGGCACAAGCCCCATGAGACAAAGTCTTTCCCTTAAGGGAATTCTGATCTGGTCATAGGTGCAAAGGTAGGAGGCCAAAAAATAAAAATCACAATAACCCACATTTATTACTGACTCCCCGCTGGCCAGTTATCTTGCAATAAGAGTGTGGTACAGCAGTGATTTAACGACTATTTCAAAGATGAGGAAAGGAAAGCTTAGGAAGTTTTAATCATTGCCCAAGGGAATAGAGCCATGAAGTGGTTTTGAACAAGGACATCTACCTTTAGACAAATATTTTAGTTCCTCTATATTAAAAAGGTAAGTCCAAAATATATTTACTGCACCACATAATAGAAAAATAACATTAATGTCTAGTAATAGAAAGTTGAATAACTAAGCAAGGAAACATTTATATAATGAGATAGTATGAAGACATTTAAAATCTACATGTATGAATGTTATTGACAGGAGAAATTTTGCTTTGAAGTCACAGGTACAGCACGATGCCATTGTTACAGACACATGTCTACATTGCTACATACACTGTAATGTGCATGTACACACACAACAGAATAATAGCAGGGATGGTCGTTGGGTTGTGAGATTATCAGTAATTAATTTTCTCCCTTTGTGCCTGGCACAACCCCAAGTTTTTGCTTTGAGCATTTGTTATCTCCATAATTAGAAAAAGACCAAATACAATTTTAACATATATAAATGGTGATCTAAAATTATATGGTAATTGATACAGACAATAAGATTTGAAGAGTTTCAAATGATGTCATTTTATTGTTTTTAATTATTATTTTTCTGAAGTACCATCATTACAATGTGGCAATTTCTGGTGTACAGCACAATGTCCCAGCAAATGATGTCATTTTAAACAAGAGGCTGAAGAAATCGAGAGAGGCTCTAAGATGGCAATGGCTCCTGAGGGAAGGCAGGTCAGGAATAAAGGAAGGCATTGAGGCAAGGTGCTAACATGAGCAAAGGCCCAGAGGCAGAAATTGTGAAGATGCATTTGGGGAATCAGACCTGTTCGGCTACAATGACGAGTTCTTACAGAGGAGGGGTCAGAGCCATCATCAACTTCACATCTTTTATGAAACATCGTTTAAAAGGTGGAACTAAGTAAAACTTGGATGCCCTTATGTGACAACATTTCTAGGACACAAAAGCATAGAGCACCAGACGTGTCCTTTGGCTTAGAAACCCAGTTCACAAGCCAGTTTCACAGTGGAATTTCACACATGAGAAGATAGGGAAGGGCCAAATTCTGGAAGCCCTGAAATGCCAAGCAAGCAAGTTGGACTTTATCCTGAAGGCAGTGGGGAAGCTCTGAAGTTTTAAGCAGGGGGGTAATGAGAGCAAAAACGTTTTAGTAAAATTAATCTGACAGCCCTGGGTAAGTGGATTGGAAGGGAAACAATTACATGTCTCTTGTCATATGCTTCTTCGCGTTGATTTTTTTTTCTGTGAAGATCCTATCTGTCTCAGTTAGGATTATAAACTCCTTGAGACAAAAAGCCATGTCATATTTTTTGTATCGCTGGCATTTCTGAGCAACAGAAGAAGCATGAAACAGTTCAAGGTGGCCGGCTTCAGATTCAGAGTCTTCCCAGCTCCTGAGAGGAGTAACCTGACCTCTCTTGGCCTCAATGTGCTCACCTGTAAAATGGGGACATTAACACGCACTTCATAGGACTGTGGGGAGGATTAAGTGAGATTATGAGCCTATGTGTGCAAAGCCCTTGATTGGAAGATGACTCTGGACCTGCTTTTTGGGCTAAAAGACAAAAAAGCCACCAAAGACTCATGTGACCCAGCCTAAAGGACACAAGAGCCAATTTGAAGAGACTCTCACTGGCCTAACATGGGAGAACTCAAGCACCAAAATGTATGGTAACTGCAGTGAATTGAAAGATACCAAATATTTTTTAATCAAGTAATAGCACTCACCAAAGAAACAAAAATTCACTGCTCACCCAAAGAAAACAGTACTTAGAAAAAAGCAATACTCTGAAAATTGATGTGTAAAGGAAATAAATCAAGTATTCATTCTGACTCCCTTGTAGGGGTAGTATTTCAGGATAACCTAATAGTTAATGAGGGGAAAAATTCCATGGAAGAATTCTAAGAAATGCAGAAGGAAAAGTTTACACATACTCCAAATTAGATAGAACCATATAATAAATTTCCAAGTAGTCATTGCCTCGTTTTAAATAGTACCAACATTTTTCTAATCTTATCTCATCTACCTGCTTCTTTTTTCCCCTCAGCATTTCAAAGCAAATCCCAGACATCCTCTCATTTCAACTGTAAATTTTTTTTAAGAGATACCTGAAAAGCCATTGATACACAGGTACAGCATCCAGAAATTTCACTGAAGGTAAAATAAAATCCTATCAGATGGAAGTGGCTTTTCATTAATTATCTCACCAAACCATCAATCAACTCACAGGACATTTAAGACGTGCAAGAGATAAATCAGTTTTCATGAGTAAAGTCGGGGGAGGGATCACCAGGACTGGCCATCGCTCTCAGACAGACTCTTCCCTGGGAGGGCTTCAAGGAAGCTCGTGGTGTTACAGTCACTGCTGTAGTCGCTGTTATTCTGGCAAATACACCTATTTTTAAAGCCCACAGGATGATGCTCCAATGAATCAGACAAAATGATATCTCAGCAGTAAATGAGCGAAAACATGCACTGTTATTTGGTCATATAAAATTTTATTTTCCATTGACTCAAGTTGATAGTTTCCATGTCTCAATTTTAAAAAATATTTTTCTCTCATATTTTCAATATAATGGCTCTAACTTAAAACACACACACACACACACGCACACACCTTTCTTGCCTGCTTGTATTTATCTCTAAAATATGTTCACCTGCCTTCATTACAAAAACCTCTATTCCCAATGAGCAGTGAAAGACAAAATACTATCTACATACTTCCAGAAAAAAGCAAGTTCATGCATTTCTGGGTGTCTTGATAGTATCCAACCCGGTGGTCTGAATACCAGAATTACGACACAGAAAGAGAGAAAAAGCAGCAACATATCTGCTTTGAGACACATAGAAAGATCATTTCCCTAAAATAGTTTCCCTATTTTTATGGCATGATGCTTGAAATTCACATAGAGTCATCATGGCGGGAGGCGGGGGGGGGGCAAGTGAGAAAGACCTTTTAAAATGAAGACATACTGCTTGTGATGGTGAGGATATTGGCCGTTTTATATCAATTAATGCAGTAGCCCCAGTATGCCTTTCTCGCCAGGAAGCAATGAGGCTGATTCATCTTCAAGGGAATGTTGGTGAGTGGGAGCTACCAGAAGTGGTCTTTAGGGCGGGTGCTGGAGCAGGGGACTCCAGCACCCCATATCTGCATAGAAGACTCAGTGCTGGGGTGCATGAGTGCCACGGGGACAGGGTTCCATGTGGGGGATGGATGTCAGAGCATGTCACTCACTCATGAAATTTATAGGCATAAACAGTGCTCTAGCTACTTAGAGTGATAAAAATAAAATAAAATAAAATAAAATAAAATAAAATAAAATAAAATAAAATAAAATAAAATAAAATAAAATAAAATAGATCTTGAGAAAATGAATCTCGCCTAGGTCACAAAGCTCAGACTTGGTTAGCTCAAATTCAAAATTTTATAAGTACAGTTCTTAATCGTACTCATTTGTTGCTTCACATTTCCCCACTTCCACTTGATAGCTTTCACCAAACTCTTTCAATACATACGCATACACTCCCCCCACATATGTATAAACGTATCTATCTATATACATAGACATAAATGTACATACATACATATGTGTGCATGTAACTAAAATAAAATTTTGACTCTGTTTTTACTCTGTTTTCATCCACGAAATTCTAGTTTATAGTAGGGGTGCTGGGTACTCAATAGTAGGACTGCCAGTCTCAGCTCTTAGGTCTGAAACTCAGTTCATTTTAAATATGTCTTTCATGAAGGGGATAGATCATTGACCAAGTATATGAGGGAAAGGAAGGCAGCTTTTAAATCCAAAGCAGAACCTGAAACGAAAAACCCAGCATTTAAAGAGATGCTTTGTGGTCATAGAGCGATAGGCAAACTTGTAGAATAGAAAACCCTCAGCTTTGGGTCAAATAAACTTAGCTCTGACCTCTCCCTCCATTGTCTACCGCTGCGTGGCCTGGCACAAATCCTCTCCAAGTCTTAGCCTCCTACCTGTGAAACAGGGCTGATAATATCCACCTCAGTGGGTTGCCGTGAGCATCGATGAGCTCGTGTGCAAAGAGTCCCTAACATGTAGTATGTCCTCAATAAATAACATTTGTTATTTTTCCCATTCTTATGTCAGGAGAAAAAAAAAAAACCCTGGAGGAAGAGAGGAGAGATATTTGAGTTAGTGCACAGATGTTTTCCGTCCTGTTTCCACATTCCACACCACTTCAGTCTGACCCAAAAACGCAGACGCCAGCCACAAGGAAGCCCACCCAAGAATCATTAAGATAGATGCCAAATTGAATTAGTTATAGTCCCTGATTCCAATACAAGGACATTGCATTTTATGAATCAATTCCTTAAGTCCTCCTCAGACCACAGGTATATAAAGCCCTTAACTAAGTTTATTTTTTCATGTTTAAAGTATGATAATTATAAAGAAAAATATAATAAACATGCATCAACCCACCCAACTGCAGAATGTTAGCACTTTGTCAAATTTGCTTCAGACTTTTTAAATAAAAGAAATGAAGCCTTGTGGATAAAATTGAAGTCTCCTTTGTTCCTGCCTGAATTCCATTCCCTTCCCATTCCCTTCCCATCTCAGAAGTAAATGATCATGGTTTTCTACTTTTCTACTCTTACCGCATAAGTTGCAGATGTACACAATACATGCAATGATGGAGTTTTGCATTTTTATATGTGGCTGTGCTTTGTATTATTCTGAAACTTACTTTTTCACTTTCATTTTGTTTTTAAGATCTGGGCATGCTGATATATATAGATGTAGTTCACTCATAGTAAATGCTGGAGTGTCATTATTTTTTTTCAACCAAGGGTATTCTACCTGAAGAAGGAAAAATTAAGCCCCATACTTTCTACTGGACTCATCAGGACATACAATTACCATTTCAAAATTACTTCTTCTC